>NC_060912.1:11216157-11308657 GCF_014805685.1 Silurus meridionalis | reverse complement strand
TTCTGTACATGGACACACTTTGGTAAAATTTGCTGTGAGGTTGCTGTAGATGGACACACTGTGGTAATATTTGGTTTAAGGTTGCTGAAGATGGACACTGTGGTAAACTTTGGTGTGAGGATGCTGTAGATGGACACTGTGGTAATATTTGGTATAAGGTTGCTGTAGATGGACACTGTGGTATAATTTAGTGTGAGGTTGCTGTAGATGGACACACTATAGTAAAGTTTTATGTTAGGTTGCTGTAGATGTACTGTAGACCATCTTACCTCAGAGACCTCATCACACCTCTCACTGCACCATGTTGTCTGAGATCCTCCAGCACTGCTCGACTGGTACCACCTTCTCTCAGGGTAAGAGGTAAGTGTACTTCAAGGCTCTTCTTTGTTTTGGCACAAATGTGGTGGAATGAACTTCCCTTATATGTCCGAACAGCTGAGTGTCTGGCTCTCTTCAAGCGATGATTGAAAACTTACCTGTTCCTAAATCACTTAAACTAACACTTTCCAAGTTTGCATTGTTAAAAAAAAAAAAACTTTGTCAAAAGTTGTAATCTGGCATAGCAGTGTAGATTTATTCATTGCTAGAGACTCAACGCACTTTTATACATCACTCAGGACATGAGTAGATGTAGATGGACACTGTGGTACAATTTGGTGTGAGGCTGCTGTAGATGGACACATTGTGGAACTACTCAAGCCTAATACACCATACAGTGGAAAACTTGGCACTTGGCTTTAAATGACTTCTGAGATATGTATATAACCCTGGTGTCTCTTGGTGATAGTTCCCCTCCAGGTTTCTTCCTCGTATCATCTCTGGGAGTTTTCCCCACCATCCACTTTGTCTCATTATCTCATTAGCGACAAATCAATATTTCATGAAATACATTTTTTAATAAATGTTACTAAGCTTTTCTCATTTATTTAGACCTTTTTAATGTTGTTTATTACTGTTAAACTGCTTATACAGCAGTTTGAACTGTGCACAATTGTTAAATAAAAATTAGCTTTGATATAAAATGTAATAAAATCTACGATTTATTGTACACTGTTTCCTTATGGCTTTCTGAACAGCCTGTACACATGCACTGACACTGCTGAGCAGTTGCTAGGTGGATGCTCAGTGGCTCGCTTCAGCCAATAGAATCGCAGGATGCTCTGAGATTCTGGGGACCCTGTGATGAGGCCATGTGACCCGGATATGACGCTCAGAACATATACAGCACCTTAAAGTATATTCGTGCCATCTGCAGGACACTTTGGGAACTGCAAGGGTTGAGTGAGAGGGCAGAACAAACACATCTTAGTCAGGATTGAAATTAGATTAAATTCATTGTAGTGTTATTTTTAGAGTTGAAAGAAAGAATCTGGAGGAAAGTGTTGAAGAAACACACACACACACACACACACACACACACACACACACACACACACACACATATATATACTCACACACAAACAACATATCTGTATCAAAATGATTTTTTACTTAACTTTGGTGTACAGTCAACATACAGGATCCGAACATCCTTCAACAATAAAATCATTCTGATTACAACAATAACTGAAAGAACAATATCCATAAAATAGTCCAGTTTTCACAGCAGGTCACACAGGGATAAATACTGGGTAAGAAACACGTGGAATGCTTTCTGGATTTCTCCAGTTCACTGATTGTCATGATTTCATCATGTACTTTATAACTTCGTTAAGCGTCAGAGGCAAACAGGGGGCCAAGCACTCGATCAGTTCTAGTCTTGGAGAAGCTACAACAGAACACCGAAATATATCATAATTGGGGACGGGGTGTCACAAGGCGTTATAAATAAACCTACTTTCACACAATGGCAGGCGTAGTCGGCTCGCGGGAGATGCCGACCTTCGTTTGACCTTGGCCGAAAAATATATATATAACAAAGGCGTAGTTCTAAAAGATGCAGCAGCAGGTTTGTTTCCACGCTACATTAATGAGCAAGCTACGTGTTAGCGAAACTAATTTCTATTTCATAAGAGATGCTGAAACACACCGAACAGCTCGCGTATTCAATTTTATGTACAAGTTCAAGCTTGTGGAGCGGGGGAGGGGAAACACATCCATTTTCTCTGTGATTTGATCTAGGAGTCTAAAGACATGTGTCCATGTAACGCTGGATGTTTTCTATTTGAAAAATAAGGAAAAATGACGTAGTACTTCATGAAATTTCCCAGACGCTTGGAGTTCACTGGGTGACCTGAGCCTGCGTCATGTGAAATACACTATATGGACAAAAATATCTGTGGACACCTGAGAATTAGAGTGAACGTCCCATCCTGCATTTGGTCTCTATTTGTTTTTTTTTATAATAAAGTCCACTCTTCTGGGAAGATGTTCCACTAGATTTTGAGATTTGTGCTCATTCAGATATAAGGGTCTTCCAAACCCAAATAAAGCAGATCTTCATGGAGACATCTTTGTACACAGGTTCATTGTCCTAGAAAGACCTGGTTTGGGTTTTCTAGGTCAATCAAAGGGAAAATTTCATGCAACAACTTTGTGCTCACAGTTTGAAGAAGAACTACATATGGCTGGAATAGTACGGTGTCCCAATACTTTTGGCAATATACTGAACGAAGTCCAGGGTTTCATCATGGTTGTAAAAAACAGTATAAAAACAAGCTATGAAATGTAAATCAAAAATCCAACGGCAAGGTCACATGACTGACAGCAAACGTGATGATAATACTGTAATTATAACCTTTTTTTCTCCCTGTGAAGCTGGAATTCAAATTGTGGATCTTTCCAGAAGTGTGGTGTTTATTATAACAGCGAATGGGGACTGAATGTGGAATTGGACAAAAAGAAGCACATACACATATTATGCTCAGGTGTTCACAGACTTTTGGCCAAACAGTGTGTGTATGTCTGAACACATACAATTCATACAATACTGTGATGAGTTACAGTAGTGTAAAAGAGCTTGAACAATTGTGTTCGAGAATCTGAGATGTAGATGTTTTTCTATAAAAAGGTAAATTTCTAGGGTGATGGAGGCCATGATCTGTGATCTAAAATGCATATTAATAAACATTCTAGTCCAGAAAAAAGAGATTTGTTATGATCTAAAGATATGACAGTATACTATATTACAATATACCACTATATATAAATATATATGAGATGGAATCAGAAAGTTTTGAGAATCATTTTGTAAGATGCCAACAGATGGCAGCACAGGGCTTCACGCACAGTCACAGGGAGCACTGACCTTCAAGTCAGTGTGCCAAAAGACATCATCCTGTATACATCGGGAGTCGTGCAACTGGTGCTATTCTGACCATGTCACATGTGAGTTCTCGCTGCAAAGAACATGGTTTCACTTCGACACCCACCCTACTCGCCATGCGGAGCCCTCGTCCTGAAGATGAAGATCCAGCTCAAAGGGCCCTGCTGTAGGGGACTATTTTGGAGGAAATACTGTGGAAATGTAGACAAATTAAGACTTTTCTTGTAAACAAAGCTAGTCTCCAAACTTCAGATTTTATATATATATATATATATATATATATATATATATATATATATATATAGTAACGTACTATGCTCATAGTCTTTTGTAAATATCCATAGGTTTTCTGCCTTCATTCACAAGAAACTTCAGCACCACACGCTGTCCATGCACTAATTAATTGTCTGCCAATTTGATTAACGGTCTCTGGACCGGCCTGCGACATGTGCGCCACCTATCAGTAATAAGACACGCTAACCACTAACTACTGTGTGTAATGCCATCACGCTAGCATCCATTTTTATACCTGAAACATTAAACATCTCAGTTTGACTTGAACACATTGTAAATTGGGTTAAAGGTTTTCTTTTCACCTCTTCTATATTTATTTACTTCAGGGCCTGTTTTAAACATTTAGAGGCTTTGGGCAAGATTTATATCGGTAGCCAGGGGGTATCGCTCCATTAATAAAATGAGTGCCGTTAAAATTAATTTGCATTAACGCGTTAATTTTGACAGCCCTAATATGTAAAACAGATCAAAGTTATTGTGAAAACCAACATGGGCTCATGAAGTCACCAAAGATCTGCCCCAAAACAAATAAAGCATTAAGTCACTTCCTGTGTGTTGGATGCTTGTTTTTTTTTCTTCCTTTTTTTTTTAAAAAAAACGAAAGAGATGAAAATATTTTTTGGTTACGAACATAAATCCAGGCTCAGGGTCCATGTTCGATTTGACGATGAGGTATTCTGAGGCTTTGGTCTACACCACACGGCAGATGATTTGCTTACGAACACTGCGGCACCACGAACACCAAACACCACCGATTTAAAGCTGAACTTGACGTATGTGGATTTTTTCCTGTTTTGTTTTTTTTCTTTCATATGAAAATAAACGAGCTCGAAGGCCGTGCTCGGGATGAGCACAGGACGTGGAGGTGAAGTGGCTTCCACACCAATACACACACACACACACACACACACACACACACACACACACACACAGAGGACCACAAAGCACGGATATATTGTGAGAGTTCTGGTTTCGAGGTCTGTCCTGTGTTTTTTTTTCCCGCTTGAAGACGGTTCCTGAACAGTTCTTCTGAGGTGTGGCCATTCATCAGACATTTAACAAAACCTGCAGAAGTCGTGCGTATGTGTGCATATGTGTGTGTGTGTGTGTGTGTGTGTGTGTGTGTGAGTAGAATCATTCTGTATACATGAATATTCTGTATAATTATTACTATCGTTCAGCCATGTGCAAACCTGGACCTGTGCACACTCTCAGAAAAAAGACAGTACTAAACTCTACCTTTTCTTTCTTGCCATTTTTTTATACGTTTAATGCAACAGAAGAACCTGGCCATTAGCCAATCACAGGCGAGTGTGAGCTCTTGTATGTTGAAGAGGGCAGATAGCGCTTTGGTTAGGCTACATTTTAAAATACTTGTACAGTGAATGGCTGAAATGGGCGTGTCCATCGCTTGAATGATGAAGATGGTCTCCTGACCTCCTGGTCATCAAAAATGGAATGCTAGTCGCTCTAACCATTCAGATTACTATTGCAACCAGTAGTAAGAATTTATACCAGAGAATTTGTAGCGATAAAACAAATGATACTATAGTTAGTGGGTCAGAATTGGGCTAAACCAATTAGGAAAAATAAAGGGGGGGCAACATAAAATCTATTGCAATGCCAATATGTCAATATGAAGTGGTTATATTTTGCTTTCATGTTTCAGATCTATGAACGTCTCGAAATGGAGTAATGTTGTGGGAACTGGGGAATTTCTGTCCATTGTTCTTCTGTCCTTTCGTCGTAAATTCATGACGATAAGCTACCTTTTAATTATTTCCCATTCTGCTACATTTTTCTTTTTTCTTTTTTCACTGATTTGGTTCGGTCTGACGACAACCCAGCAAGCCACCGAACCTTAAACCTGAAGGACCACCGTTTTCACCTGAAGGTGAGCAGGAAATGTAGAGTTTAGCACGTTCTGAATTCTGAGAGAGTACGGGGCAGTAAAGCTATACTATTTCCCTGAACTCAACCCTGTGAAAGCTAGGCATGTGCCAATATCCAATCCTCCTATAACGCTGAAACCGTCTGATCTGTTATTGCAGTTTATGACGTTTTTACAATCCTTTGTTAAAACGGAACGACTCAGGCAGGTTTTATCTCACAGGGTGCTCATGATGCAGCAGAGCACGACAACCTTCTCCTGAGTTCACACACAGGGATCCTTTTTTACCGACGATCAAACATACAACCGTAAATATCGTATATGAAACTGATTATCGGGACATGCCTAGAGGAAAGTTGCATTATGAGAAGAGAAAGAGGCAGTGCTAAATTAACTACATACATCTATTCATCAAAAAAAAAAGTACATTCCGTTGCTATGGAAACAGCTCCATAGATTGCATTCGGATGAATCCGATGAAGGATAAACGGTAAGCCGGTGTTACAGTACTGTCCTTAACGCACCCTTAGCGGCTTGCAATTATTCCCCCACTCCTGTACCCCATCCCACCATCCCCAACCTCTATCCTAACATCTGTTTTTCCTCTACATCGAGTCAATAAGACGTGTTCCTCGTATGTAACGTAGGAAATTTTAGGGCTCGCCAAGGAGAAATAAAACACTGGTTTCTGATTTGAACCTGATTGTGAGGACATCAGGAGAAGGAACAATGAGATGTGTAAACATGTGGATCAGATTGTAGCCAAGTGTGAAATCGTCACCTCGTTCAACTAACCAATGTCTTAATGTCATCACATAAAATCAACACATCTGAGGTGAATAAATGTTACCGGGTCGTGTTTTCTGCCCAGTTTAGTGGGATTTCTGACACGATGTTGATGCTTTTGTTGAATGGTTAAATTCCATTTGTACTTTATGCTAAATGTGAAAAAGCATAATTTTAGCAGTACAAAGTCTTTTTTCTACTAATTCACCAGCATTTCTGAGGTAAATGTTTGCATTCCAGATTAGATTGTCATGTTTTTATTGTCTTTTCATGTTTACATTAAGCTCTATTAAGACTTTAGTGGCACTACTTAGCCAGATTATTAGCTTTACAGTCTAAATCAAATTTTCCCATTGCCTGGCAACATCATTTAAACGATACTAAACAAAGTAAAGTAACCCTAACCCTAGATTTTATGGTCGACCAGAACACTTTTTGGACAGTACTGAAACACAGACCTGAACCGTGCCTGCTCAGTGTGTGTGTGTGTGTGTGTGTGTGTGTGTGTGTCTGTGAGTGTGTGTTGTAGTTATCTCTCCCTGCTTTCAGTTAGAAGGTCCGGGGTCGGCCAGAGGCATGGTGTGTAGCACCTCATCCAGCAATTGCAGGGCGCGGTGGAGATGCACCTCCACCCAGCAGGGAGTGTGTGTGATGCTGTGGCGAGGGTAATCGGGTCCCCAGCCCTTCACGAAGCTCAGACGCAGGATACACAACCTGCGCAGGTCGTCCACACCGATCCCCGCCGCTGCCGACAGACCTGCAAATTGGAGCACGGTTCAGTGTTGCACTCAGATAAGTATCAATAAAAGGCCAAAAACTCAACTGGAATGTCACTTTGACGCTCTGTGAGACTGGGAGAAACTAAGAGTGTTTCTCTTTATTTTGACTGGAACGTTTCAAGTATTTTTTATCTAAAAAACAGATTTTGATTCATAAATAAATGATAAGCATTAACCCGTTATTAACATGTTATTAACACGTTAACACGGTTTCATTACATTTAATTTGGTTTTAACGGCACGTAAAAGAAACGATTTTGGAGAGGTGGTAGCTTAATGGTTAATGCAGAAGGTCATGAGCTCAAATCCCAGTCACAGCAATCTGCCACTCCTGGGCCCTTGTAGGAGGTCCTTAAACCCATAACTGCTCAGAAAAGTAAGTTGCACTGGGTGAGGGCATCTGCCAAAATGCCGTAAATGTGATTTCAATATAACCGTAAAGTCTGTAGTACTTGGTTATGCTAGTTAGCAATATTGTTAGCCTTACAATCCAGAATTAATTTTCTTGTTACCTAGCAACATCATTTAAAAGGTTTAAATACAAAACATGTGATTGATTATTATCATTCTCATGGTAGCCAGGACAATACTAAAGCACAGACTTGGTGGGTGTGTGTGTGTGTGTGTGTGTGTTTGTGTATACACACTGATTGCTGGAGCGATGCCCCCAACGCTCCCCGGACCCGGAATGTTCCCTGCCACAGCGGCTGCCTGTGCCGCTGCTGCTGCCTGAGCCGTGGCCGCCTGCTGCTGCATCTGCCGATGGCATTGACGCAGATCGAACACCTACACACACAAACATCACACCATCAGCCAGCCTCAAAACATCTGCTCAGATCCTACACACCATGAGGAACCAGAAGATTCTCAGCTACCGATCCGACTGTACTGCTGTAATAATACCTTGATGTAGGCTCCTGGGTAGATTTTGTGGACGGCGTCTCCTGGTGCTCGCCCCGCCTCTCTATCCAGGTAGTAGCTCTGAACGAAGACGGCGTGATCACTCAGACATCGCATCCACACGTCGCCCTCGCCTCGACACTCCAGCTGCACGCCTTTACCTATGTGTAACCTGTACAGGGACAAATATACGGGTGTGAACCACTACACCTGATACATCAGTCAGTCTCAGTGAAGGGGGCGTGGCCTCTGTATCTATCAGTCTCAATAAAGGACGTGTGGTCTCTGTATCAGTCTCAATAAAGAGGTGTGGCCTCTGTATCAGTCTCAGTGAAGGAGGTGTGGCTTCTGTATCTATCAGTCTCAATAAAGGAGGTGTTGTCTCTGTATCAGTCTCAATAAAGGAGGTGTGGCCTCTGTATCAGTCTCATTGAAGGAGGCGTGGCCTCTGTATCTATCAGTCTCAATAAAGGAGGTGTGGTCTCTGTATCAGTCTCAATAAAGGAGGTGTGGCCTCTGTATTAGTCTCAGTGCAGGAGGTGTGGCCTCTGTATCAGTCTCAGTGAAGGAGGTGTGGCCTCTGTTTCAGTCTCAGTGAAGGAGGTGTGGCCTCTGTATTAGTCTCAGTAAAGGAGGTGTGGCCTCTGTACAAACCTGGCCCTTTCACTGGCCTCAGTACGGTGAACGTTGCTGAGCTGCCCGAGGCAGAAACGATCTCCTCCAGAGGGATCCACGTAGCCGTCCACCGTCACCACAGGACAGCTAGACAACACCTTAAACATTTCACCAACCTGAACATCCATCTCAAAATACGAGATGGAGCACCAGAACTCTGGCCCTGGGAAAGCGGATGTATCATTTTGAAAGAGAGAGAGAGAGAGAGAGAGAGAGAGAGAGAGAGAGAGAGAGAGAGAGAGAGAGAGAGAGAGAGAGTAAAGGACGATACTTATGTCCTGTATTATGGATTATATACAGTATATATATTTAGATATATTTGTTCAGATGAAAAGTACCTGGATGGTTGGAGACTGGAGGAGGGAATGATGACGAATTGTGATGTTGAGACCCTGAACATCAACACATCAACAGTATCATAAAGTGTGTAAAGCTCTAAATGCTCTAAACCGTACCCTTTTTCATTACTTACAGTACTGTGGGTGGTGGAGAGGAGGTTGGTGGGATCTGCTGCTTGGTTGGCGTCCAATAGGAGTGTATGAGGCCGTGCTGCTGCCCGTCCAAGTAGCTGAAACATAATAAACCAGTTGTGGACACGACAGGATGGTTTTCCCCCAAGCAACCACAAATAAGCTTCACCGGAGACCCTCTAAGCAACAAATGAAGACTCTTTAACCAGAAATCGGACCATGGAAATGATTGTAAATAGGGTTTATGGAGCGTCAACCAGGTCATGTGTGTTATAGTGCAGGGTGTGAAGCTGCAGCCAAATTTCCAGACAAAAAAACGATCCAATATCCACACTGATCCTGGTTTAATACTTAATAAACCATCATGGTTGGCATTTGGTTTTACTGACTTGTGTTAGAACTTTGTCTACACCAGATCTGAGGCACATTTGGGGCAGACGTTACAAGCCGAAGCCCAAAAATAACAAAACGATTTGTTTTTGGTGCAGACTCATAAAATGGAGCAGTTCCCATGAGGAAAAAAAAAAAATCCTGTGCTTCGTTTGGCTTTAATTCGGTGAGGATAAAAAAGACTTACTATGGAAGGAGCCCTGCGTCTGTGTGTGTTTGGAGCCGTTGTAGCCGTTCTGAGTAGGTTGGGCCTGAGGGGTCGTGGAGGGAGGGGGAGTCGGGGTCATGACCTGAGCCTGAGGGGATGCGATCTGCAGGAGACCCTCACCGTGACCAGCCTGCATGGACATCATCGGGCCAGATGCTAGAGACAGAAAGAGAAAGAAAGAGATAATGAGAGAAAACCGTATCGTACGATCCACTGATGATTCTTCAGTATCATTTTTTTTGTTACCGTTTGGTGAGAGGGGCATGTTAGGGTAGAGGTTGGCAGGGGGAGGGCATCGCGCTGCTTCGGGTGGCATCTGTAAAGGTGGCAGTGGTGGGGGGTAATGCTCCGGTGCAGGGAGTTTCCCATGGTGGCTCATCGCCCCTTGGTGGTCTGGCTGTGTAGGCAAACCAGGAGGAACCTCCATCTGAACGCAGTCATGGGTGTATTCCTCTTTAATCAGTCGGCCCGGAGGAGCTGTGACGCAGAGCGGCCAGGGCGATGAGGAAAACAGAAATATTTTACTATATTATATATATATTTATAATTGTAGAACACAATACTGCACCGTATGAGGCATATAGTACGTTATATAAACACTACCTGTGTTCTGTAGGCTGAGGCCAACTAGAGATAAAGAGAGAAAAAGAGAGAGATTTTAGACAAGTCTAATAACAAGCATTTCAATAAATTAAAATGTCGTGGAAAAATTCATTATTTCAGTAATTCAACTTAAATTGTGAAACAGTGCACACAGACTGAATTAATTAATATAATGAATATATACATGTGTATTTAATTTGGCACATTTTCACATTTTTGTGATAAACTTCAGTACATGGACATGGAGTGTTTTACTTATTTTTTATTTATCCAATTTTCATTTCAAAAACTATCGGTTCATTAATTGGTTATCGGCAAATACGATCTAACCTAGATATCTGTATCGGTAAAATCCACTATTCTTCGACCTCTAGTTTAAACAGGCTACTTCTTGTCTATTTCCAAGTTTTTCAATCAGTTCCCTCACCAACCCCTGATCAGGACTGACACTGGAGACTCCCGTCCTGTGTAGGTTGTTACCATAGAAACGGAGTTCATTGGGTGCATTAATAAAACCTGTACTATTAGAACTGCTGATACAAAATCGAATTCTGACCAATCAGAATTAAAGATTCAGCGGTGTACTGGTATAAAGTGGACAAAATGCCGAGTAATATTGAAAAGACAGGAACTGACCGATGCCAGGAGAGACGACTCTCTCATAGTGATAAGGGTTCACACACACGTTGTCATACTTCAGGTCAAAGGCGTACTGGCAGAACTTGACGTGCTTCAGCTCGTTTTTGTGAAGATCCGGCCAGCGCCATAGACGGGCGTAGATTACGTGGGGGAAGCCTTTACGCCCGGCCACCTAGCCACACACACACACACACACACACACACACACACACACACACACACACAGATACATCACTATAATATCTCACATTTAAAATGCATGAATATTAGTGCCCCCAGGATGCACCAGAACCCTAAGATCAAGCAGGCACGAAACATGAATATATAAATATATTAGGGCTGTCAATAATAATGCATTAATAACGCGTTAACGCAAATTCATTTTAACGGCACTAATTTCATTAACGAGTGATTAATGCAGCGCGCAGTTTTACCATTTTCATTACAAATATAAATAAATAAATATAAATGAGGCAAAATTAAAACCTTTAATGCAACACATTTATTCATGAAGTTCTTTATTTACTCAGTTATAAATAAAACATACACTCCACGGAAATGTTTTTTTAATCACTAAGCATTTATTTTACTGATGCACCAAGTATCACATCAGCACCAAAATCCACCATGATTCTTCTTCTTCTTCTTTATTGGTGGTTCGCATTAACTAGAGCACAACCTACTGTGGTAATACCCAGACCAAAAACCCGCCATGATGCACACATCCGGCAATTAAAACTGTCTGTGTGGAAAAATAATTAATCGGCACTGAAAGTTGATTGCTTATAGATAGCAGATAGATTGTTATCAGCAAAAATTCATACTGATAGTTTTTCCGGGTTGCGTTATACAGTGCGAGAGCGGCCTCTGGAGGCAAATCCCTGACACTGCGCTGTTTATTTGAAGTGTCTTTTTTTTTTCATTATAGATTTTACTGTTTATATTTATTTGAACTGTTACTTTTTGTTTTAGTTTGAACACATCTTTTATTTATTTCATTTAATAATATAATTAATATATTCATATTTATTCCATTTAGCACATTTTTATTATTCAGTCCTTTTTTCTTTCTCTAAAGTTCAGTAGTATTTTACATGGGGTGTTATTTTAGTTTAATCTAGTATAAATTAAAAACTATCGGTTGATTAATCAGTTCTCAGCAGGTAGGATCCAACCCGGCTATGGGTATGGGTAAAATCCCCCGATCCATCGGTCGACCTCTAATATTCATATACTGAAAATATTTTTTAGGATATATGGTCAACATTTTCAGCTCTGTGAGTTTACTGTACAGGAGGAGCGCAATAAATACCAGCGACTTCCTCCGTCTTAGGTCAAACGTTCTATAAATGGGCGTGAGAACATAGTGATCCTCTAAGACACGCCCACATCCAAATATGGATTCAATGACAAGTCATTATATGGATTGTAAAGGGTTTTCTCGGTTCCTTTACTCCTTTATTCTCTCCTCATCTTCTCATTCACTCACACTTTGTGATAAAAAGGTCGCTCAAGGTGAGACACGACGTCTCCAGTCAGCGCTTCGTCTCTGCTCCATCAGGAAGGACTGTACAGTGGATGAGGAGAACGAAAGCTGACGCCCACACACCCATATGCACACGCCAGATTGCTCTCCGTGTCGCCTGAATAGCATCACACCTTCTACTGCACGCCATTCATTTAACCCCGCCCCCTTCCTGCGTTTCAGACAAAACATCCTTCATGGCCTCGGCATTCCTCTACCTTTTCCTCTTCTCGCTTTATCTCTCTATCGCTCAGCATCCCTCATTCTCCTTTTCTTCCCCTCGATCTCCCTGGGTCTCTCTCCATCTCTCTTAAAGCCGTAATCAAGTCGGACATCGAACTTCTTAATCAAATGTAATCACACGACAGCTCTGCTCCCTAATCACCTGGTTGCTATGGCTACCGTTGGCAAGGGATACCAGGGAGTTAATAAGCGCCGGCAAGTTTTTATATATATATATATATATATATATATATATATATATATATATATATATATATATATATATATATATATATATATATAACTGTATCATGGGAAAATGGACGGGCTTTCAGCTTTACCCTCGATTACTGCCTGCTACAGTACACGACATGACAGTAAGCAGCACACACACACAGACACACAGACACACACACACACACACACACACACACACACACACACACACACACACACACAGATGATGAGTGATCCATGACAGCTACACAAAAGCCTTTGGAATCCAGTGCTGTTATTCAGCCAGTTTCATATCTACACAGTCCTACTTGAGGCTTGAAGTATCCAAAACACAGAAGTACAGAGCGATACAATTAACGTCGTACACACCTTAGCTACCTTATACTAATGAGCAGATCGGGAAGCAGATGGTGTGATGATGTGCCTCACAGATCCAGGGACCTGGTTTCAATCCTGCTCAGATGATTATGGTGTGCAGTTCAATTTCATTTCTGAGACAAATAAAGTACACTTCGTTCCATTCATCCATCCCAGCTATATATCTAATCCTTTCATTAATGTGTGCTGCATATTTATCAAGAGAGAGAGAGAGAGATAGATAGATAGATAGATAGATAGATAGATAGATAGATAGATAGATAGATAGATAGATAGATAGATAGATAGATTAATGAATGGAAGGATGGATGGATGGATGGATGGATGGATGGATGGATGGATGGAAATATGGATGGATAAATGGATGATTAGATGAATAGATGGATGAATAGATGGCTGGATGGTTGGATGGATGGATGGATGGATGGATGGATGGATGGATGGATGGATGGATGGATGATTAGATGAATAAATGGATGGATGGATGGATGGATGGATGGATGGATGGATGGATGGATGAATGAATGGATGAATAGATGGCTGGATGGTTGGATGGATGGATGGATGGATGCATGCTAAAATCAATAGCCAGATGAAACCAACTTACAAACAAACTACAGTAAAACGACAGTAAAGCACACAGTCCAGTCATAAGATGAGTGTTAAAGGTGGTAATGAGCTGCTGAGATGAATGAGGTGTCACAGAGAAAGTGCAGATGGTGCTGGACTGCAGATGTGCACCTCTAACCTACACAGCCTTGAGTCATCCTAAACCAAATCACATCCGCTGCAGGTACAACATGGTGTACAGGATTTATTGTCTGTCCTATGCAACATGATGTACTGTATTGGGGGATGTGTATTTCTGTTTATTAGGATCTGCAGCCACTGAGCATCCAAACATGTCTCAGTTACAAAAATATCCTGAATCAAATTTCAATTCTAATTCACCAACAATTCATTATTTCACAGTTAAAGTCCCCGTAAAGCGTCTTGAAACACAGTGTTATTTGATGTGCTGAAACAGGAAGTCAATGGCAAGACAAGGAGGTGTGGCCTCTGTGTCTGTCCTCTAAAAAAAAGGAGGTGTGGCCTCAGCACAAGTCACTCGCTAGTGTCTGAAATCTAAAATTCCTGGCCAATCAGAAGAGAGAATTTAATCAGCACATGCTCACACGCTCCAACTCCTCACCTGCAGTCTTCCATCTAGGGTCCTCTGGATGGTGACACACTTGCTGGGATGGACGCCGTTGGTGGTGATGGCGGTGATGAGCGAGTCCAGCTCGTCCTTTTTCTCCTTCAGCTTCTTGACGAGGCTCTCGATGGCCCTCTTGGCGAAGCCTTCATTCTCGCCGCCTTGTCTGTGGCACATGAGGCTGTGCACGATGCTGAGGCAGGCATCGTTACTGCTGGGGGGGTTCACCGACATTCTGCTGCTCACACACACACACACACACACACACACACACACACATGGGTTACAACACACACACAAACATACTTTCATTATTGGAATCTGTTCTCAGAGTTGACTTTCAGCGTATCCTGTGTGGTACCATGTGGTACTGTTGGTACTCTATATTCTTGATTCTGATTGGTCAGAATGAAGGAGATAGCAAGTCTGGACTTTTCTACCCACATAAGGTTCTTCCTCATCTGATTCCACAAACTTGGAGATACACAAGTGTATTCAACGTCTTTGGATGCGGGAGAATGAAATTTTGCCTTCACTTTAACAAGGAGACCCAAACCTGTTCCAGCATGACAAGATCATCTCAGATCATCTCCCTGAAGATCTGCTTTACATGGGTGGGAAGATCTCCTTAATACAACCCTACTGAAGATCTTTGGGATGAATGTGAATGCTGACCGCACCCCAGGGCTCCTCACCTCACCTACATCAGCACCTGATTTGACCTTGTGGTTAAATGGACACAAACCTCATGCGATTCGATCCTACAAATGTGAATAACTTTGTAGAAAACTGTTAGACGAGAACTTCGTATCCAAACAAATAAAGATGTGACGGCAGCTCCGGAGCGAACGCTGGTCTTGGGCGTGAGCTGAGCGCATGCTGCAGATGTGGTGTTTGTGCAGATTGCCTCTTTCATGGCTGAACAGAGATAAACACTCAGGTATTACTGTGTTATTGCATCATGTCTGTTGCAGTGAAGCAAGCAGCCGCCTGGAATAGGAGAAGATCCTGTATCCAGGACTGCTGGTGTAAAGACTGACCAATAAAATCACTGCGTCCATCTTAGCGTTCCCCGAACTCAAAACGCTGTGTAGATTTGTGTGTTTTTGTATCGGTCTGATACTAAACACAGACACATCACATTTACTCTTAGTGTACTGCTGCACTGTATTTCTGTCTTCAATGTAAACGAGAAAGAGGCGTGGCCTCAGTATCTGTCCTGTATTTTTTAAGAGGCGTGGCCTTTGTATCTGCCCTGTATACAAAAGGAGGCGTGGCCTCTATATCTGTCCTGTATAATTAAAGGGCCATGGCCTCTGTATCTGCCCTGTATACTTGAAGGGGGCGTGGCCTCTGTGTATGTCCTGTATAATTGAAGGGGGCGTAGCCTCTGAGTCTTTCCTGTATAAGTTGTAAAGACATGGCCTATGTATCTGTCAGTCACAGTGAAGGAGGCGTGGCCTCTGTATCTGTCAGTCTTAGTAAAGGAGTCATGGCCTAGGTATCTGTCAGTCACAGTGAAGGAGGCGTGGCCTATGCACCTGGCAGTTTCAGTGAAGGAGGCGTGGTCTTTGTAACTATTTAAATTAAGTAGACATGCACTGATTGCCTGTTGCTAATTGTGAAAGAGCCAAAGCTTCTACTCCTTACATCTAGAACACCTCCCATATGGAGATGAACATACAGTAGATACATCATTCATCTCTGGCCACAGTTTCAGCCCTGAGCAGTGCACAGGTCAGGAGCTGCTTCTGGGTTTACTCCTTACATTTACTCATCAGTTCATAAAGGGAGGTGCTACAGCAGCCACACACACACACACACACACACACACACACACCTGAGGATACGACACACTCTTATTTAGACATCATTCTGACAATCTATTGCATTAAAAGTTGCATTGTACAGAGATTCGAGTGTTTTAGTTAAAGCCACTGAGGTGGAAAAATAGCTGTAAATAGCGACCATACGGAACTGCCTACACAGTCTGGCACAGCGTCCTGAATCACATCGCATTCTCCGCTGCTACACACACACACACACCTCATCATGTCGACTGTCGTATAGGACTGAATAACACCCTGTGTCCTGGATGTCCAGATGCAGTAAAGCTTCTCATCTGGTGCGCTTCTTTGCCGTGTAGTACGACAGCTGGAGTTCTCCAAACCACCGCAATATTCCTTTTTATCGGTTACGATATATTTATTTTATTCATTGAAACTCTCTTACCTTACATGGTTTGCCTTACCTCGATGGCATCAGAGAGAACTGTACCAAAACTTGCTCGAGTCTGAATTACGCTCATATTGTGCTCGGACTGACGTTCAGAGACGTCACTGAGGATTCACCTATCACTTGGTACAACCAGAAAAACTCCACCTCGAAGCGCATGAAACACATTACAGATGCATTTGCTGAAGGATGTGTGATGTGTGATATGATTCTGGTGCCAGGGCTGGAAATCTCACCAAACATATACACTATTATGGAAAAAGAATAACGGACACCTGATTTTTCCAACCATATGTGGTTCTTCTCCAAACTGTTACCACAAAGTTCCACTACGACCATTAACACAACCACCAACACCACCTAATATCACCACCAGCACGAGTAACAACACCGACACCACCACGAGTATTACTACCACCATTAACACCACCAACAACAAAACCACCACTACCACAAACACCAGCGTAACACCACCTACCATCACCACCACCAGTAACATAACCACCACCACCATTGACACCACCACATTAACACCAATACCACAACCACTACCACAAACACCACCTATCATCAATGGCATTACCACTAGCACCATTAACACCACCAACAACTCTAGCATCATAAACACTACCACCAACACTACTATCACCAACACTACCATCATAAACACTACCACCAACATTAATACCACCATAAACACTGCCACCAACATTAATACCACCATAAACACTGCCACCAACAGCACTACCACCAACAACACTACCACCAACACCCCTACCCCCATAAACACTACCATGAACACCACTACCACCATCAGCACTACCACCGTAACAACAACAACATCCCCACCAACAGTTTGACTCAACCTTTATTGACTCCTCTGGTTGTTTGGACAATTTTAACATTGGGGGAACTGTGGGGAACTGGGGGAAGGGGCAGGTGGTGTCAGTTATTCTGTTGGATGGGGCAGTTGTTCTCTAATCAACTCATCATTTTAAATAATTACACCAAAGAACACAGTTTAGATTTTTTATTTTTATTTCTCCCACTGTCTTGCTAAAGTCGATCACATCATGTTAGAATCCTTCCATATAAAAAAGAACTTCATACCACGAAACCTTTCTTTCTTTTTTTCACTTTTTCACTTGTAACCTACGTTGACACGTACAGTGACTCACAGAAGACAGAAGAAGTTCGTCTTCACCATTAGCCGGAGACCTTCGGAGTCCAGGTAGCCGAGAAAAGTTTCAGCAAATACAGGGAATACTCATAACGGTTACTACGGCAACCAGTAATAGGAACACTTAATCACTAAAATCATAACGTTTGGAGAAATACTACAATCACTACACAGCAACCCAAATACCCCCCAGAAAAACCCTTCTTTGGCCCCTCCTTTGATCATGTTGGAGGTTGTGACGTCATGACCCACGCCTTCTCGAAGGTGTGTTCCAAAAAGGGAAGCACTCAGACACTCCAATAGAGAGAGAGAGAGAGAGAGAGAGAGAGAGAGAGAGAGAGATGGGAACGTCAAGAGCGTCGGACCCGCCTTTTACGGTGTTATGACGTCACCAGAGCCCTCCAAAACATCTGGAGGCGAGCGGAGGTGAAACTTACAAGGGTTACAGTATGCAAAAATATAAACATAAGATTAAACAAGCATGAATGAGGGAGAAGGTGATGATGATGGTGATGATGGTGATGGTGATGATGATGGGGTAGAGGCTGCGAGCGAGTGCGAGTGCGCGCGCGCGCCGATGTGATATAATGGAGACCAGACGTTAGGTTGAGGTTGGAGCTGTGGATGGCGGAGATCTCCAGGTCTCCAAAAAAAAGAAGAAGAAATGATAAAGAAAAGAAGAATAAATAAAAGAGTGTGTACTCACACATCAGCTCAAGAAGGAGAGTGTGAGGTAGAAAATCCAAGTTTTGGTTCCCCCCCTCCCCGTGTCACATCAGCTCAGGGTCCAGCGCGCCGAACTGAACCTCCGAGCCTCCTCCAGCATCTCTCTCTCTCTCTCTCTCTCTCTCTCTCCTTCTCTCTTTCTCTCTCTCTCCCCTCCCGGTACGATAATAACACAAGGAAAAGCTAGCCGACACGGTGCGCGTGAGCGTCTCGCCAGGCGCCAGCCAATCAGAACGTGGCCCGCTCAGCCAATCACAGCGCCGCGTTTCAGGGTCTTCTTTTATTGACACTCCGGCGCGACTGCGTGTTTTATTAAAGTGGCGCCACTGAGATTACACTCAAACACCCCCTTCTCCACACACACACCGGATACCCGACACACACACACACACACACAATTTACCTGACCACGCCCACTCACAATAATCATAATCATAATAATCATTAACATCATTATTATGATCATCATCATCATCATCATCATCATTAGTAATTTTGGTTTGTAGGCATTTTTGTATCAAAATAAATAAATTGCTAATCAGTATTTTTGAGTTCAGCACCAACACTTTTGACTCCTAAACCACTTGTTGGAAATTGTTTTCTTGTGTTTGGTATTTTCTTGTCGTATCTGTAAAGTGTTCAGCATCTTCACCTGCTTTGGAAAGAAACTCACTGGTCCCAAAAAGACTCGACTCCCAAAACTTTATTCCCAAAACTACCTTCATCACCAACACTTCCAAGTCTCTGCAGTTTTAGACCAAGTCCAAGGAGGAAAAAATGGCAGAATGGTTTGTTATTTGCCATCAATTGTTTTTTTGTTTTTTTTTTGGGGTGGAATCAGAGGATGAGTCATTTGGTAGCCGAAGAGTCGACTCATATTGGTGAGAGTCATTTAGAACATTCTGAATTAAAAACAATGAATAAACAACAAATGCAACTCTGTCATATAAAATGTAAATACGGAATATAAAAGTTCTCAGGATTCTCAGAAAAGTCACACATTTTCCCTCTGTGTTATATATAACAGCAGAATGGTGCATTGTGGGTATTGGGTTTCAGATAGACAGTGCATAGATGCATCATATGGACATTCATGACCAAGAACTGTAAAATATAAGACAGGATTTGTGAAAGAGTTCCTCGAGTCGTGGCTTTTCAGACGTCTTCACTCTGTCATCATTAGAATCACGTTGAGGGCGAGCGCCGCATGACCTCCACCTTCATCTTCTAATGACTTCCTCCTCGTGATCTTTAGCCTGGTTTAGAAATCCACCCCGGACCCTCACCCACCCTGGCGACCCGGAGCCGAGGTCAGCTGCAGCCACCTTCCTGCTTCTCCAATTACAAAACATTCATTATTTTTGCGGGAGAAGCACATAGCTGATATTTCACTGCTACAGAAACAACTCCACGTTCCTTCATTCTCCACTTTAATACGTTTGATGGACACATACTTTTACTACCAGCAATCTTACATGCAGCTCGGTTGCATTCGGGATCTCTCTTCACACTCTGGATTGTGTTTGGATGGAGGTTCAGGTGTGAGTCCAGAGCAGTAAACACGTATGCAGTGAGAAAGCTATTGTAGATGTTTCCTAATGTCCTTTACTAAACTTCATGAAGAATTCCTGTATGTGGTGGAACTTAAATGGTGTAGTTGTCGCTATAGTGATTTGCTGACCAGCTCCCACATGTGATTTTTGAGCATCACATTGCACATTTTCCATTTTTTATCTTATAATTCCCTCCACTCTTCTGGGAAGATGTTCCACCAGATTTTGGAGTGTTTATGGATATTTGTGTTCATCAGTCACAAGGGTATTATGAAAGGCAGGTACTGATGTAGGTGAGGAGACCTGGGGTGCAGTCAGCATTTACATTTATCCCAAATGTGTTTAGTAGGGATGAGATCAGAGCTCTATAGCAGGAGATCTTCCTCTCCAAAAAATGTAAACCAGATCTTCAAGGAGCTCACGTATGGCTGGAAAAGTCAGGTGTCCCAATACTTAAGTAGTGTATTATAGCAGTTCTACTGCCAGTTCCTTTATTTATTCATTTTATAAACGTTCATCAGATCTTTAAATAAGAGTAAAGCGGCTGATATACATTACAGATTGACAAAAAACAAAAACGGCCCCAACCCTAACCCCAACTCATTTTTATTACTGTAGTGATTTATTTCAACAGAAGGCAAACGTGTGCCTCTACCACATCACTACGTAGGTCTCCAGTGCACTCTGTCAACTTTAAACAGCCTTTCAGGAGAATTTCCAGGGTCTACATGTGGTCCTAAATCCTCCGTCCAGGCAAATCTCAAGTTTACATTAAACATGATCATTTAAAATCTGTCCTGGTAACAGTTTCCACACAAAACATTCACTATAACAAAGACCTGAATAAACAAACACACACATCAGACGAACAATAATGTTTATTTATGGAAGGAAGTCTCCAGTGTCAGAAGAAAGCAATATAAATTAAAAGCACTGCAGAAGGTAGTGCAGGTTAGAGAGCCGCTTTAAAGCAACCAGGAACAAATAGTAATAAATCTCTTTCTTTAATCAATAAAAAAAAGAATTTCTGTGGGGAATAAAACATTTCATGGTAGGAGAAAATGGATTTGAGCATGGTCATGGTGAACACCCCCTGACCCCGAGTGGTTCATTCCACACGCAATGAGATCGCTAATAAAATCATGGAGAACCTGATGCACATACAGAAGGGTGCTCCATTCCTCTTGACCTGATCTCGAGGTGTGCAAGCTGAAGAACCTCTGATCTGAGGATACCTGCAGCGGTACCGTACAAAGAACGTTAAATCCTGGTGCAGATCATTAAAAATCATTCAGTCACCAGGCTGCATCATTGAAGGCATACGTATATACATATATTTATAGAAAGCTCTCTGTACATGGACAGGAGCCTCAGTGCTGAACAGTGCCGTGTGGAGTTCACTGCGTCCGCCATCATACACAGGAACGTCTCATGAAACGTCTGATTAAGCCGTCTCTCGTCACGGCTTGCTGGGAGAGCGAGCGGAAAACGCTCCGGACGTTTCCAGCATGGTTTTCCGACGTGCCGTTTCCTTCGCGACGTTGTGGTTCAAACGGCGTAACCGTTCCTGCGACGAGCAAAGGGAAGGAGAACGGGTGAATGGTGGAACACACACACACTTTAAGAATGATTTGATCTGCCTCCAAGAGCTTTGGATTTGATCGCACAAACCAACGAATCATTAAAACTAATCTAAACTTTCGCCATGTTTCCACACGGACGCATTTAATTGCCGGATGTGCAATGGTGGATTTTGGTGCTCCATCTGAAACTTGGTGCATCAGTAAAACAAATGTTAAGTGATTTCAAATACATTTTTCTGTGGAGTTTTATATTTTATATCTGAGTAAATAACATTGTGAATAAATGTTATTTATTCAAATCAATTATTTATTTTTATTTCTTATTAAAATACGCTAAAAACAATCCATAGCGCTAGCATTAGCTGCTAACCAAGTAGTGTCTAACGGCTAACGCTAGTGTTATGGAGTTATGGAGTTTTATGTCCAGCTTCAAGAATTTCTCTTAAAAGGAGAAAATCCTGACACTTCCACATAACGAGGGAGCGAATAAATGAAGGATGGAAGGAATGAAGATATTTCAGTATGCTGGAATAAGTAGAAGTTACGTAGATCATATCTTTAGAATAATAAATATAAAACACACAAACATCTGTATTATACAAATGGGGTCTAACAAATGTAAACAATTAATAATTAATTTTTTTCAATTTATTTCATTTTATTAAATCAATTTAATTTGTGCAAATTTATTTTATTACTCAATTTAATCAATATAATAAAAAGTGTAGTGCGTTAATTTATTATGTGTGTGTGTGTGTGTGTGTGTGTGTATAAAGCGATCGACTAACTTGTGCATTCTGTAGGATGTTATTGACCAAAACGACTCTGCGTCTGGCATTCAGCAGCTTCTTCACATACGGGTCCAAATCAAGAGCGACTTTCTGGTGTTCGTTGATTCTGCAGAGCTCTGAAACATAATGGGGGAAAAAAGCATGTTATAACCATGAAGAGCGTGTTATAATGAATAATAAGCATGTTATAATCAGAAAAGTGTGTATTATTAGAAAAAAGTGCATTATAATGGGAAAAGGTGAGTTATAATAAGAAAAAGCATCTTATTATGGTGAAAATTGGTTTTAATGTAAACAAATGTGTTTTAAATTGGGGAAAGAGTGGGTTATAATGGGGGAAAAGCAGGTTATAATGGGAAACAGTGGGTTATAATGGGAAAGGGTTGGTTTTAATGGGGGAAAAGCAGGTTATAATGGGAAACAGTGGTTTATAATGGGGGGAAAGCTGGTTATAATGGGAAAGAGTGGGTTATAATGGGGGAAGCATGTTATAATGGGAAAGAGTGGGTTATAATGGGGGGAAAGCTGGTTATAATGGGAAAGAGTGGGTTATAATTGGGGAAAAGCAGGTTATAATGGGAAAGAGTGGTTTATAATGGGGGAAAGGTGGTTATAATGGGAAAGGGTGGTTATAATGGGGGAAAGGTGGTTATAATGGGGAAAGGGTGGGTTATAATGGGGAAGCGTGTTATAATGGGAAAGAGTGGTTTATAATGGGGAAAGCTGGTTATAATGGGAAAGAGTGGGTTATAATGGGGAAAGCTGGTTATAATGGGGAAAGCTGGTTATAATGGGGAAAGGGTGGTTATAATGGGGAAAGGTGGTTATAATGGGGAAAGGGTGGTTATAATGGGGAAAGGTGGTTATAATGGGGAAAGGTGGTTATAATGGGGAAAGCTGGTTATAATGGGAAAGAATGGTTTATAATGGGGGAAAGGTGGTTATAATGGGAAAGGGTGGGTTATAATGGGGGAAAGCTGGTTATAATGGGAAAGAGAGGGTTATAATGGGGGAAAGCTGGTTATAATGGGAAAGAGTGGGTTATAATTGGGGAAAGCTGGTTATAATGGGAAAGAGTGGTTTATAATGGGGGAAAGCTGGTTATAATGGGAAAGAGTGGTTTATAATGGGGGAAAGGTGGTTATAATGGGAAAGAGTGGTTTATAATGGGGGAAAGCTGGTTATAATGGGAAAGAGAGGGTTATAATGGGGACAAGCATGTTATAAATGTGTTATAATGGAATAGTTATAGAAATAATGCATGGTGTAATGGGGAAAGAGATGTTATAAAGGGAAAAAGCACATTGTTGTAAAGAATGGAGTGTTTTAGTGTGTTATAGTTTAGAATATTAACATAAACGTTTCACTACAGAAGAAATGAATGAATCAGAATCAGTCACCAGTCGCCAGGTTGTCGATATGTTCTCGAAGCTCCACTTGACTCTCCCTGTGTGCAGAAAACACAACATTTACACCTCATTCATAGACCTGATGTATAAACAGATGTAAACATGTAAACAGTGCACCAGGGCCCCGGTGTGAACGCTGTACTCGTGACCCCACATCGCTCCAGACGTGTTTCCACTCACCTCACGGCGTGCACGTGTAAATCGAGCTGCTGCACCGCCGGCTGCAGGAGATCCATCAGCCCTTCTGCGATAGCATCTTTCCCGGACGGGGTTTCCACCACTGCGACCGCCGCCATCTTGCCTGTGTCTTGTGACCCGTCTTGGAAAAATCTCACGTGATCTCACAGATTTTATTTATTTATTTTATATATGTATATATATTTTTAAACCGAAAACCGTTGTAACTTTACTGGTATATACGTGAAAAAATAATGTTATAACATACCTGTTTAATTTTTATATCAATTCCAAAATCCACGCGCTTTAAACTATTTTTATGTACTTCAAAGACAAGACGTGAATGACTTCTAAATCACCCAATCATAATCAGGAATGACTTGACGCACTAGCCAATCACAGTTAAGAACACCACAGAGTGGGCGGGTTCTCAGCCTCCATTTTCCCGTGTCGCAGCTGTTTGCACCATTTTGTGATGAGCGACAGGGCAGGAGGTTGTAGTTCCGCTTTATAGCTCCATCATCGGGTTTTCCTCCAGAGTATCTTCTACACAGGATCTGTTTTTGATTTTAGAAAGAGAGGGGGTTTGGGGTTTAAATAAAAACATAAATACGCCTTCTGTTTTTTTTTTTTTTTAAACCGGAAGTTCGAGGAGCTAGTCATCAGCTGGGTCAGTTAGCTAGCTAGCTAAGTAGCGCGTGAGCCGGAAAACCTGATCAATATTACAATATTAAATCCACAAACACTCGAAAACAAAGTAAGTACACCTGAAAATAATCATGTTTCAAATGTTTTTCTGTTTATAGGATGTTTGAGTTGAATAAATATCATAACTCCAACCTTGAAACCAGGTTTAAGAGCTGTGAGGAAAAATGGCGTCCAGTTCAGTTTATATACATCAAAATATCTAATGATAGAAAATGACTCCAGATTTACAAGTTAATAAAGTGTTTATTACATGTGTAGTGCACAGTTTATAGTGTAGAAGACTGTTATTCTATAAAGTGCATTTTATATTTATATATATATATATATATATATATATATATATATATATATATATATATATATATATATGGACATGCACAGCTTTTGGTCTCTATTGTATTTATTAGACATTTTTTCCACTCTAAAATCCTCTTAATTTATTTCCTCCTAAAATAATAGAGATAAAAGCGTGTTATAAAATAATAACGTGTTAATAAAAACGTGTTATAATGAGAAACACGTTATAATGACAAGCGTGTTATAATGAGGGGGAAAAAAACGTCTTATAATGAGAGAAAAGCTTGTTATATTGGAGAAAACACATTATGGAATAAAAAGCATGTTATAATGGAAGAAATTTGCACGTCATAATGGAAAAACGTGTTAAATTTGACAAACAAATCCACAATTATAAAAGAAGCATGTTATAATGGGGTAAAGGCGTCTTATAATGGAAGAAAAAGATTGTTAGAGTGGGAAAATTAACAAACAAACCCAAAATTATAAAACAATTACGTTAAAATGGGAAAGAGCGTTATAACGGTTAAAAAAACGTGTTCTGGTGGAATAAAACGCATTCTAATGGAATACAGACGTGTTCTAATGGAATACAGACGTGTTCTACTGGGGACTATAGCGTGCTCTAATGGAATAAAGACTTGCTCTAATGGAATACAGACGTGTTCTATTGGAATACAGACGTGTTCTATTGGGGACTATAGTGTGCTCTAATGGAATACAGACGTGCTCTAATGGAATACAGACGTGTTCTATTGGAATACAGACGTGTTCTATTGGGGACTATAGTGTGCTCTAATGGAATAAAGACGTGCTCTAATGGGACTAAACCCGTTTGATTGGTTTCCTCCTCACAGGACCGGGCCGGCCGGCGAGCGAGAGAAGAAAATGAGCTCCCCCTCTACTCAAAAATTCGTGCTGAAAAGCACCACCAAGGTGTCGCTGAACGAGCGGTGAGGCTCCACGCATCCTGACAGCACAATCTCAAGCCCGGGTGGGAGAGAAAGCAGAAAAAAATCATGCAGAGATACTTAAGGCACGGTGCAGGAAGCCGTGCTCGGTGGAGGGCAATGAGGGGAGATTCCAGAGCAGAGCAGGACAGGAACGGACGCCAGACTGTCCACGGTGCGTGCACTGCTCACTCAACATGGCAGAGGGACAATTAACGTCTACAAGCCACGCCCTCGTACGAGAGACGCGCCGGTGCTCTTTCCGTAGCGTCCGCCATCTTGTGTAAGCAGTGCACACACTCTGAGGTGAGAGGGGGTGTGTAATCACGGTGAGGTAAGATTCCTGCAGCAGAACCCCCTCAAACATGGCACAGATAAGATTTAAAGAAACCACAAAGAAAGAAAATGCCAGATTTCTTGCTCTCTCGCAAACAAACTCTCTCACTTCTGACACCCTTCTTTCATTTTTTCCTCCTCCTCTTCATTCCCTTCATCTTTTCTCACTCTTTCACACAAGGCGCTCGGCCCGTGCCCGGACGTGACCCGCTCCCATCCTCCCCTTCCCCCGTTTCCTTCACGAGTTAAAAAAACCCGTTAGAGGTCGCGGTCCGGGCTGTAAGAGGCCGAGTTGCCCCGCACCCCACCCAAGTCCTGGGCCCTCGCGGTCCGAACCCGATGGTGAGGATACGGTGGCCCGTAAGTGGCACAGACTCTAAAATTCCTCTTCCTTCCTCTGGTTTCTGTCTCTGTTCATTCTTTTCCTCTCTTCTTTTAGACGTTTACATGTTTTTTTGGTTAAAAAAATATTGGGGTGTCAACAGACGTTACAAAGAGAGAGAGTGTAATGAGAGGGATAAAAAGGAGTGCGCCTGATAACAGGCCTTCAGTGATTTGCTGCAGGTTCCCCCTGCGGCTGAGTCCATGGTGTGTGAAGTGATTTGATTTGGAAACCTCCTTTCCTCGTATCCCCCCTCTTTCTTTTTCTCTCTTTCTTTCTCTCTCTCTCTCTTTCGCTCTCCGCTCCTTTCGGTTGTGTCCCACAAGCTTCACAAACATGATGAAGAACAAGCAGCCGACCGCCGTTAGCATCCGGGCCACCATGCAGCAGCAGCACATGGCCAGCGCCAGGAACCGGCGTCTCGCCCAGCAGATGGAGAACAGGCCGTCGGTGCAGGCGGCGCTGCAGCACAAACAGGTACGGGCAGAGGGGGGGTGGGGCCACACCGGAAATTTAAACCTAAAGGCGTCGATTCCTTCCACGGGATTGGTTTAATATAATCTCTTTTCTGTGCAGAGCCTAAAGCAGAGGCTGGGAAAGAGCAACATCCAGGCACGGCTGGGACGGCCCATCGGATCGCTGATGCGCGGAGCCGTCGGGGGACGGGGCTTCGGTGTGCCAGGAATGCGAGGAGCTATGCGAGGACTCAGAGGACGTGGACGAGGAAGCGCCATGAGAGGAGCGCTGGTCCTAAGAGGTGTGTGCTAACAGGCTTACAAATCTTAGATCTTCGATCCAAAACTTTGGAACAAACCAGTCATTGACTGATACGGGGGGTGTGTGTATGATGATAGGTCAGCTGAAGGGCCGAGGTGGTCCCGGGCGTCTGGGTATTCGCAGAGGAATGCGTCAGCGTGGAGGAGCCACAGGTCGAGGAGCTGCTCTGATCGGCCGAGGAGCAGCACGCGGAGGAGCCGGACCCCGAGGTGAAGAGATAAACGTGTTAAACAAATGGCTAGAGGTCGAACGATTCATCGGTTTTGCTTATTTAATCAGGAAAAAACGTATGCTGATAGTTTTTCCGGGTTGCGTTATCCAGTAAAAGAGTGGCCTCTAGAGGTGAAACACTGATGCCACATGCTGTTAATTTAAAGTGTAGGTTTTTTTTTTTTAGGATGTATTGGTTATTTATTTATTTGGAATGTTACGTTGTTTAGTTTGAATGCATTTTTCTTGATATTTATTTCTTTATCACATTTTCATGATTTAATTTTTTTTTGTAATAAAGTTTAGTGTTATGTTTTTTTATCCAGTATCTATTTTAAAAACTGTCGGTAGGTCAGTCGGTTATTGGTGATTGCGATCCAACGTGGATATCGGTATCGTTCAACTAATAAAGGAGCCCTGATGTATGCATACAGTTAACAGGAAGTGTAACTGCAGTGGCTGAACTGCATCATTGAAAAATAATTCAAAGGCCTTGTTATGAAATTTCATAGAATTGAAATATATTTGTGTTGACGATGCTGTACCTTCGGTCCAGGTCGCGGAGGTCTGCGGGGTCGCGGCGGTTTCCTCGGGAGAGGCCGCGGTCGAGGCGGTAGAGGAGGCAGAGGAGCCGGACGTCCTGTTGTCACCAGGGAACAGCTGGACAATCAACTGGACGCCTACATGTCCAAAACCAAGGGGCACCTTGACGCAGAGCTGGACGCGTACATGGCCCAAGCCGACCCGGAGAGCATGGAGTGATCCGCACCTGTACACCTCGTTATCCTCTCAGCTAGGCCTAGAGTTACAGGAGTTATTCTTTTCCCCTGAATGTCCGATTTCCAAATCTAAACGCTACTCACTCTCTCGGAAATGGTGATCTGTTCTCCGGAGAGCTGTGCGTACTGAACCGTTTATACAGCGTAGGATCATTTAGTGTTCACCCAATGCCAAGAGAAATGGAAGGAACGTGGACACGGTGGAACATCTGGAAACACCCCTGTCCTGTAACTATGACCTCTGCCCTGATATGGACCCACACAACACAGACTTTTAGCCCTGATTTTCTATTGAACTGGACTTTATTAGTGGTAATAGTGTCAGTGTTGATCTCTAATATCTAATCTGATGTTCTGCCACGTGCTGTTGCTGAATTTTACTGTCCTGCCACATGCCCCCTTTTATTGCGATTTTATTTTGATGCACTCGATCCTGATGTGAAAAAAAAAACTCCACTACACATGTTGTAATTGAACGATTATTTTTACGTTGCTTTTTAATAAATTTTAGCCCCGATTGACTGCGGGTTTTGTCTCCGATACTGAATGTGAATTTATTTTCCCCCAAACAATTGAAACCTATATATATCTCATGTACATCCGACGTATTTCAGCTTTGCTTAGTCCTGTGGTGTCTCTGGTGATCGATACGTCTCTCTGGATGTTCCTCCGATACTGACTGAGGATTATAGATCTTTATTTTTCTCAGCATTTTGTGTTTGTGTGAAAGATTTCAGGACGTTGGCGGTGTATAAATCTGCTCTTACACCTTCTGAGACAAAAATATAGCAATAAAGTGATCAAAGACGACTCATGGTTTACTTTACCCTCTATAATCTGTGTTCACTTCATTCTCAGCTCACTGTTGCTTAGCAACTAAGAGCATGGACGCCCAAACCCGGAAGTTTATTAGCGTCTGAGGATAAATGAAGGCACGAGCTCGAAGCATAGCAATAAAATTTAAATATTAAACGAGTGTCGTATGATTTATCATTTTCCTCTTCTGATGTGTTAATTATTTTACAATAAAAAATATCGCCTGGTGCTGTCCGTCATATTGGTGACGTCATTTCCGAGACAGCAAAAAGACCATAGATGCGACTTTTGTGAGGAAGAATACGCAAAAAAAAGCATTAGCGTGTAATTCAGATATGATAAACAATTTCATATATTTTTAAAACAATAATGTACTGGTATAGGTTATCTTAGAGATCCTGGACCGTCGCACGGAGATGACGTAAGGTTTCCATGGAAACTAGACGCCGCAAGCTGAGTTTCCGAGCGGAACCTCACTGTTCAGTAGAAGTTTAAAGAGAGACCGAGACACACACACACACGAAGAGAGAGAGAGAGAGCGCGTGTGTGTGTGTGTGTGTGTGTGTGTGTGTGTGTGTGTGTTCAGAAGATCACCAGATTGATCAGAGAAGGAGCTCAGACATGCTGGAAGCCATTCAAGTTACTGGTGAGTTTCCTGGATTTTCTAAAAAATCTCATTTTTGGACGAATAGATGATCATCTGTAGAACATTAATAGTTTAATGGAGACGTTGACAAGTTTCTTGTGCAATTCCAAGAGTTTTTAGTTATTATTATTATTATTATTATTAGTTCTAGTTATTATTATTACTCTTAATTGTTGATTGTATTCAGGGTTGGGCAAAGATGCATCGAAATCTATTTTATAATCACATACATCAAAATAAACTACAAAATACAGCACACACACACACACACACACACACACACACACACACACACCAGATCTCAAAATGTATTTGAACAGATCTGTTTGATCTTTCCACCATTACACTGATTTAGTTGATTAAATACAATGTTTGATAGCAACAGAATAAAATCTGACATACAACCAGTTAACAGATCAAATATTCACAAATATCCCTTTGATCTTCCAGATGAAAATCAGTTTTGAACAGTTTGTGAAAGAATCATAATTGTCTCCTAATTGAGTTGTTTGGTAATGTAGGGCTTCTGCACATCAGTAACATCAACAGAATGATGAACAAGTCGTAGCAACAAGTTTCTAATTAATAAGTCATTTGTTTATTATTAATATAATAATATATTATGTGTCATTCATGCAATGATCATGATTCTACTAAACAGCTACTTCATTTAGAAGACATCATTCAGCATCAAATGTTTATTTATGAATTGTTGGACGCCTGTTTGAAAGCTTGCAGCTGCACGTTTCTTACCTTCACAACCTTCTTCCATACGGATCCATTTTCTGTTCTGATCTCAACAAGTCTGAGCAAAAATACTGCACCAATCAGGGGCTGCATTTTTAATGATGTCATCATGTAGAACTTCTTACTTCTTTACAGTCTTTAAAATGAAAAAATACAAAACAAGTGTTTTTTATTCAAAATCTAAATTATATTTGAAAAACATGAATCATAAATTCTGTCCATCTCTGATTGTATGATGCAGAAGTTTTATGTTGACTTGACTCTAATTACACCATATACCTGTTTGTTTGTTTGTTTGTTTGTTTGTTGTTTTTTCTTATAACACAAGACCCCCCTCTCTCCTCTCTATGCATTCTCGTATCTATTGTATAATCTGAGCGTAACCTGGTCACATGATTTATTGGTGCATCGAGAAACAAACCGCCGTGTCACAAGTAAACTTTCACATCACGTAGTTTTGTTACACTGATCGGCCGTGATGACGATGAAGACGTGGTCTTTCCGGATCGTCGCTCCCATTAGGAGCTCGCCGGCCGTGTGATTCGATGCCTCGAGTCCTGTGTGTTCCGACTGTCCAAAATAATCAGGAACGTTATAATGTAAGCGTGACGCTGGACGTCCTCAGAGCTCACACTATACTGCCAAAAGTATTGGGTCACATGACCTTTCCTGCTATTGTGTTCCTCTTCCAAACTGTCTTTAGATGCACTTTAATAAAATGTCGCATTCACTTGAACTTGGAAACCCAAACCTGCTCCAGCATGGTGATGCCCCTGTGCATACAGTGAGATTCTTGAAGATCTGGTTTAGATGCTTTGGAGAGGAAGATCTCCTGCTATAGAGCTCTGATTTCATCCCTACTGAACACCTTTGGGATGAATGTGAACGCTGACTGCACCCCAGGTCTCCTCACCTTCATCAGTACCTGACTTTCATAATACACTTGTGGCTGATGAACACAAATATCCATAAGAACACTCCAACATCTGGTGGAACATCTTCCCAGAAGAGTGAAGGGAATTAGAAGAGCAGACCCAATACTTTTAGCAATATATATATATATCTCACCCTCTGTCTCTCCAACCACTGAGGTCAGTTTAGCGTGCTTCAATTGTAAAAGACAAATAATTATCTTCATGCTTACAACATCCTGTATTTGGTATGTAGGGCAGCAGGACACGTTGGATTAGATGTTCGGTTTGTTCTGGCTGTAAGCGAATGGATTTATCAGTTTCCTGTCGGCTCATTGTAAAGGGTTCATTATGCCTGTGGAGAACTCGATCAATCTCCACCAAAGGCTTCTGATTTGTTCGTTCTGTATCGATTTCACTTGTTGTAGTCATGAGGACACTGCTGTCGGGTTTCCAGGACAATGAGACGGAAAGAGACAAATTATGACTTTCATTAAACTTTGTTTCATGTTTGAGATGATTTGAATCATGGTTTATTTTACCTTTAAAAGCACATAGACCACGCCCCCATTACTAGGCCACGCCTTAATTACTGCCACGGACACCACGTGGGCCATGTCTACTCTATTAGTCCACACCTTTTTACCGGGACTGGCACCACACAGGCCATGCCTCTTCTACTAAACCACACCTTTTTACTGGACTGACACCATATAGGCCACGCCTCTTTTACTAAGCCACAACTTTATTATCGGACTGACACAACATAGGCCATGCCTCCTTTATTAAGCCACGCCCTTTTTACTGGGACTGACACCACAATGGTCACGCCTCTTTTTCTAGTCTTCACCATTTTTACCTCCTTTCTTTTCTCGCATTTCTCTGTAGAGCGTCTCCACTGGGTTGAGAAAGACTTTGCGAAAAAGTGTGTGCTGAGCATCATGGAGAAGCCCGTGAGCCCGAGTCAGGTGTATATGGAACACTGGTCTTCCACTGTCCTGAAGAAGCAGTTCTCCAGCAGCTCAGTCTTCTCCCAGAACAAGGAGGTGAAAGTAGGCTCCTGGCTCAAGCACTCCCCCTACAGACAGTTCCAAAGAGCACAGCACATCGTCTCGCGTCTAACCACAGAGAAAAGAGGCCTTTTCTGCTAACAGGAAATCATGCTTATGGAGACATCTGCCAGCCACACATCTATCGTTCTTCCTGGTCTGAGAACAACATGATCATCTTTGGCAGTTCTGTGGGACTCTCGTCTCGTCCCAGGAGCCATGTGATTAGAGCTTCTCAACCGCAAGTCAGATCCAGAGATGGAGCAAACTCAACGAAGAAGCTGTGCATCCTCAGTGCCATTAAACCATCCAATGTGGAAAGTGAGAAGGCCAAGTTCTTTAAATCAGACTTCAGGTACAACCCACAGTTTGAATACAGCAACCCAGTGTCTCCACATGTCCTGGAAAAGCACAGCAAAGCCTCTGACCGCTTCCTCACACAGGTAACGGTCTACCTCACACTTTTCATACCCTGGCAAATCTTTTTTCTCCTCCATCATCAACATCTCATAATTCCATAAACATCATAAACATAACCAGATGTAGTTTGAGCTCATGAGGTTACAAGAAGATTTAAAAGAAAGGTCTTCTGAAATAGCTGCTCTCTATGACGAGTTCTTGTACATGTTCTTTCAGGCAGTGCGCATCATGGAGCTGGCTCTGAACAAGTATGGGAATTACGAGAACTTTGAGCAGGCCACCGGAGGAAGCCTGCTGAGCAAGAGCCGAATCTGGGCTCACGTCAAGAAGTACATGGAGAAGGAAGACTGTGTGGGAGAGGTTCGTGAGGCACGAGCTGAACATCCAAGCATCTAGTGTGAAATAAGATGTTATATATGTGTGTGTGTGTGTGTGTGTGTGTGTGTGTGTGTGTGTGTGTGTGTGTAGATAGTGGTGCACCTGACCAGTGACCTGCTCTCCAGAGCTTCCATGACCGTGGTGAAAGGCAGACCAACTCTTACCATCAACATCTCCATGGCCAGGGAGCAGTGGCTCGAGGGCATGCTGAGACACGAGATCGGTGTGTGTGTCCTGTTTTTATGCTCCGTATGAAATATCTCGCACGTGCTCACGTGTGCTCACGTTCTCCCTGTCCCGCACAGGTACTCATTACTTGCGCAGCATCAATAACAGCCAGCAGCCGTGGAGCAGAGGAGCCGGCCGGAGGGAGCTGGGCCTGAAGCCCATCAACCCCACCGAGGAGGGTCTGGCCAGCATCCACAGCGTTCTCTTCCGTGAAGACCCGTGGCTGTGGCGCGCCGCTTTCTCTACTACACCGTCCACCAGGCGGCGCACATGTCCTTCACTCAGCTCTTCCACGAGCTTGCACGCTTCGTCCACGACCCCGGGACACGCTGGGACTACTGCGTACGGGCCAAACGAGGCCAGACGGACACCTCGGAACCTGGTACCAGCTTCCACCTTTCTGCTTTACACACACAATACAACAAGGGACAATGAAACAAGGCTGTAACTCGTTCCTTTTTGTCCATCTGCTCAGGCTGCTTCAATAAGGACCAGGTGTATCTGGACGGCATCATCAAGATCCTCAGGCACAGACAGAAGATCGACTTCCAGCTTCTCGTGGCACTTGGGAAGGTAGAGAACATACTGTATATTAGAGGTGGACCTATAGTGGATCTGGGTCGGATCGTATTCGCCGATATCTGATTAATCGCCCGATAGTTTTTAAAAAGTGGATAAAAACAAACACACACATCATGTAAAATAGTACTGATTTTTATTACAAACATTAAAAAAACATTACTGAATCATGAAAATGTGCAAAAGGAAATAAACAAGTATATTTAATAATAAATATTATTATATAATCAATCAATTATTAATAATAAATTCAATGTAGCGCTCTTCGTGCAGCGCGCAGGCCCATGTGGTGTCAGCGATTCGCCTCTAGAGGCCGCTCTCGTAACGACAGAGAACCGGAAAAATATCGGTAATGATGTAGATGAGATGAAGAGGCCTGGGGTACGATCTGTGTTCACATTCATCCCAAAGGTGTTGAACAGAATCTATAGCAGGAAATTATCCACATACTTCCAAAACCCTGGAGGTGGAACAGATTTGAGTCTTGGTAGTTAAAGTAAAAGGGAAAATAAAGGGGAATTTCAGGCGTCCCAATGCTTTCATCAATACAATTTATCTACATCGTGCTTGAACCTAAACCACATGAACATTTGGTTACAGGTGTCCTACGAGGACGTGGACCGCCTAAAGAGCCTGGCCGTGCTGGACAACGTGAGGATCCCGCACTTCCTACAAGACCACACGCTTTACACCAAGCAGCTCCAAAAGATCATGGAGGTCAACCAGCTGACCGATGAAGAGCTTCAGGTGCTTATCAGAGAGTACTAGGAGAACCCTGTGATCTCCAATTTCCTCATTGACCTGACCTGAAAACCTGTGTGTGTGTGTGTGTGTGTGAGAGAGAGAGACCAGTCAGAACTCTATGAAGCAGCCCCAGAGTGATTCTTATTAAACCCACGTGTCCTTTTCGTTCCGTCTGAAACATAGAGTACATTTTTCTAAAACTCATAGAAGGATGAAGGAAATCACACCTCCGTGTCTCCTGATCTCCACCTCCCAAGACACCAGACTTTTCCCACACACATGTCGTTCCTCTCCAAACTGTTACCTCAAAGTTCTACACACAATTGTGTAGGACATCCTTGGATGTTCTAGCATCACTAGAACCAGGAGAGCTAAACCTATTCCAGCATGATAAGTCGCCTGCTCCACGAAGATCTGATTTCCATGGATTGGAAGTGTGTGGAAGATCTCCTGCTGTAGAGCTTCAACCCTATTTAACATTAAAATGCTGAATGCACCCCAGGCCTCCTCACCTCACCTACATCACTACTCCACTCTTCTGGGAAGATGTTTGAGGAGATTTGTGTGAGATTTCATTTAGACACAATGGTGTTAGTAAAATCAAGGTTCTAATGTCGGTGAGGTTCACGCTGGTTCACATTCCCAAAGGTGTTCAACAGGGTTGGAGCTCTACAGCAGGAGATCTTCCACAAACTTTCAACCAATGTAAAGCAGATCTTCATGGCTTTGTGCACAGTGGCATCATCATGCTGGAACAGGTTTCCTAGTTCAAGTGAAGAGAAAATGTAAAGAAGTCCTATTCAAATGCGTGTTTCGGTAACAGTTTGTGGAAGAACCACATTTGGCTGGAAAAATCAGGTGTCCAAATACTTTTGTCCACAAAGTATAAAGTATTTGATTAGCCCATTGTTTTAGTGCAATTCATCTGCCACTAGATGGCGCCCTCACTCAACACACCCGCACCAGGGAAACTTCAAATTTTGAAACCCTGGTTTTACTGAAGATAATCGAGATGATTGAGATGATTGAGATCTCCAGGATGTACACAGTGCTGAATCGAATGGGGAAAAAAACACAAATCAATATATTTAGCAAAATTTACTGAAACAAGACATCAGAGTTGTTATTGCATAAGTATTCGCCCCTGCTGGGGTGAAAGCCCTACATCAGAAGTTGCATAATCAGTCTGTTTGTGTACAATTATAGACTCACTGAAGTTTCCAAAAGAGAACAGATCGAAACTAACAGCATCGCGAAGACCAACACGATATTGAAACAAGTGTCCAATCTTATAGCTGGAAAAGTGTCACAGGGTTATAAAAAATATATATTCTCCAAATTTGAAGAATCTTATGGCTTATTGATAAATCCATGACCAGAAACTGTGTGGAGGAGTTCAGTCTGGAGAGGGGATTCATCAGCAAAGGGTGAAATGATAATGATGCTTCCACCACCACCAGCAGCAGCACCACCACCAGCGTGCTTCACTGACTGGCAGACATGATACATATCAATGTACAGATTTAATTCAAATTCAGATCTTTATGCTGAGGAGACTCCACTCCTGTTTAGACCAAATTCAGCACTGGCTCGTGATTTTCACATCATCTGCACGAGAAGAACATGCCAGGGTTTGTTTTGACTGGTTGCTCATGTTCCAGTCTGGACTTTCATTGTCTGCTCCTCTGATTTCATTTGATTTCCTTTGGGAAAAAGGTTTCTCCAATCATTTAATGAACTTCATTCACAATGTAAAACAAAAACCCAAATATGAGCACTGGATGAAGTGAAACTTCAAATTGACCTTCATTTGACTTTGTATCTGTGGTGGTTAAGTGTTGATTGAGTGCTCCTGAAATATGGAATCATGGGGCTGTTTAAGTTTGTTTAAGGATGCATGCACACACACACACACACACACACACACACACAGTCACCTGCTGTCCTACTTTAGAGTAGTAAAATGTTGTGCCTGTTATTATGACTAAAGTGGGCGTGGCCTCTGCACATCAGGCTCACTGAAGGTGGTGTGGAGTATTTATCAGTTAATATCAGTGAAGGAGGCGTGGCCTCTGTGCTTTTAGTCTCAGTATAGGAGGTGTGGCCTATGCACCTGTCAGTCGTAGCGAAGAGTCGTGGCTTCTGTATCTGTCAGTCTCTGTAAAGTGGGTGTGGCCTTTATCAAGTTAGGAAAGGGGGTGTGGCTTATGTATCTGTTAGGCTTACTGGAGGAGGTGTGGCATCTGTATCAGGTTAGAAAAGAGGTGTGACCTTTATCAGGTTTAATGAAGGAGGCGTGGCCCCTGCATCAGTCAGTCTTAGTGAAGGGGGCGTGGCCTCTGTATCTGTCAGTCTCAGTAAAAGAACGTCATATCACATAAAAATCTCTGTTTATAAGACAGTTTCATTATCTTGGGTTGATCAGTTAAATTCTCAGTATTGCTTTATTCCACGTACGTCATTAAAAAATTTTCAGCACACGTGTAATCGGACAAATCAAATACATACAACAGATGGATCCTTAAATTTCCTTAAATTATTCCTTCATATTTAACATGATTTCTACTGTACAACATCCAGGGAAAAAAAACACCACGCAGCCTCCATCCATCCATTCATCCATTTCAGTCTCTCTGTAGTGATGTCATACCACCACCACAGTCTCCACAGGTCGAAGGTCACCGCTCATGTTTGGGTGCCAAGTCATCCCTCTCCACCACGGCCACGCTGCTGCCGTTCTGCAGAGGTTCCTTCATCATCTTCTCGCTTGTGCACGTGAGGTAAAACTCGGCCACGATGGGGCAGTGCTCCGAGGCCACTCCGCCCCAAGACCAGTTATCGGGGATCCAGGGGTTTGTCAGGCCCTCCCTCACGACGGAGTACTGACCTACACACACACAGACACACACACACACACACACACACACACACACACACACACACACACACACACACACCAAAACAAAACCACACGTGCATGCGGCATTAAGCGTGAAAGTACCACACATACAGAACAGTTTTATCATAACAACTAAAATGAGACTGAAGCATTAAAGTGGCCATTTGTAATTTTTTAAAACTCAAGATGATGCTACCACCATCATGCTTCACTGTTGGACATACAACAACGACATGCTGCTCCTTTCAAACAAATAAAATAAAGTGCTTTCGGGACGCGACTTTTCATTATACCACATTGAATTTCATGATCATTTCCTTATCCAGTTCTGTGTAATGTTATATAACGTCCCCACAAGACACACTAGTTCCTGTCATCGCTTACGCTATAGCAGCTGTAAAAGCTCCTTCTCACACACTTCCTGTTTCCTAGTTAATGACAAAACAAACCCACAGCTTGGCACCGGGCCTGGAGACTCCTTCCATAACCTGTTAAAAACTATACAGGAAACTTCAGGCACCACATCCACCTTTATTATTATTAGTTCACTTTTTCCTGCACACCTTTTAGATGCCAGATTTTACTCGTATAAACCCTGCAGCAACCTCCTGCCACAGCTGTAGTCCTGGAAAATGATCCAGAACCTTCTGACCAATCAAAACACTGCATTCGTCAACAATTACATTTAAACTGAATGTACAGGAGTAAAGTTCATGCTCTTGTAGGAACCAGGAATAAAATTATTATTTTATACACACACACACACCTGTGTAGAGCTTCTTTATAGTACGACTGGCCCAAATGTTGTCCATGCAGCTGGATCCCAGCGGTGCTTTGGTGCTGATGTTGGTGTTGACCGAGGAAGGCACAAGTGCACTCAGCTTCTCCTTCTTCAGAGGCTCGAACTGAATGTTGTCCGGAGGAAGACCAAAGCCTCCGACGACCAGCACGTTCTTCACACCTGTACACACACACACACACACACACACACACACACACACAGGTTTTACTCCAGGAGCATCATCACGTATCCAAGATCAGATACACTTTGTTTTAGGTAAAAAAAAAAAAAAAATTAAGAATAACTAGGTTTCGGGGACGCTGCACTATTTTGCCAAAAATATTGGGACACGTCACTTCTCAAGAAAGATGTGGTTCTTCCTCAAAACGTTTTTGGATGCTGTAGCATGTAATTTTCCCTTCAAAATAAGAGCATGAAGATCTGCTTTGCACGGGTTGGAATTGTGTGGAAGATCTCCTGCTATAGAGCTCCAACCCAGTAGTAAATGCTGACTGCACCCCAGGCCTCCTCACCTACATCCGTACCTGACTTTTAAACTCATGTTTCCATGGTAACTAGATCATTCTTCTTATAATAATGATTATAATAAACCGAACCTCAAAAAGCTTCTGAGAGAAACTCAAAGACGAGGAAACTGAAGAGTAATCAGTGCGCCGGTGTGCTTACGCTGCACTGCGCTTCAGATTCGCTCGTCGCTGCTGCTCCATCAGCACAAACACCACAAAAACGCCGTCCGGACAGACAACAAGCCACACCCATAACCCTGCAGTCAGAGGCGTGCGATACTGATTTCAAACTAAATTATATCGATATTTTTGGGGGGAATTTTTTGATAATTAGACGATATTATATTGTGTTTTATTGTGCTGGTATTTTAAGGACCATGGACAGCTTTCTCTTTTATGGTCATTTTATACCTTTATAAAGCCAATTTCTTTTAAAAGAGTCTTTGAAGTCATCGTCTTGTCGTATATTGAAATTGAATTTTGTAACTGTGCTGATTTGTGGAGGAAAAAAACAAACGTCACTTCTCGTGTGATATTGATTGATATGAAATGATATAAATGTACACATTTTCTGCTTCTATATCTTAAATTCTGTAATCTTTCCAAATGCATTTGAATAAACTGAATCATTTTGTGATTTACTCTGTAGTCTCAAATCGCACATCCTTAAAACATGGTACACCGAAACCCGCAGTGCATTCTGGGACGCTGAAGATCTAACCTCTCAGAGTCTCCTGTACTCCAGGGCTCAGCCTGTGGGCTTTCAGCTCGTCGGATTTGTGGCTCCGGCCGTTCTGCTGCTTGGGCGTGGATGGAGGTTTGAGGTGCACGTTTACGACGGTGAGCTGGGACGATCCGATCTGAGTTACGGAAACAGATCAGACACGGGAGGTCAGAAGGAAACGAATTGTTGTGAACATCATAATGAATGTGTCATAACACATCGTATGAACTTCATAAAGCGTTTATCATGTTGGGGGAAAAAAAACGAATGTCAATAAAAAAAGTCTTAAAAAGTAAAATGAATAAATAAATATAAATAAAAAATATAGTGTATTTATCCATCATTGTAATGTTTAAAAGAAATTTTGAAACGTCCGCACCTATGTGTTATGAAAAGTGAATGGGACTGGAAGTATAAAACCTGGTCATGCATAAACTTGTACATATTGTGTACAAAGATTTACATATTTTATGATGATGATAAAGAAATGGCCCTCTGTCATCCATAATAATCACTTTAATCATACAGATCACACCATTTGCTTATCTAGTCCTGAAATGAATTCCTGGCCATGTCACCCTCTGGTCTCAAACAAACCTCTCACAATCTTTTGACTCGAGCATTATGAGCTGCACTGATCTCCTATTTGACCTTTTCTTGCCAGAGCTGCTGTTACTTACGTAAAAGTGTCCAAGGTACGCTCTGGGCTGGGCGTCGTTCCCGTTGCCATTAGCAGCAGCGCTCTCCAAAACTGTGGCCTCTTTCAGTTGGACTCCGGCCGAGGAATCCCAGAGGAACCCAGAATATTCTGAACCCTTCGTGAGAATCAGTTACATAAGAGAAAACCTTTACACACTGTAACAGTATATAACACTATATATGTATATATCTATTGGGGGCATGTGTGTGTGTGTGTGTGTGTGTGTGTGTGTGTGCTTACTATACAAGACTCTCCAGTGGGTTTCTCAGAAGTGGCACATTTCCACACCCCTCGAGGACCTTTCCAATTACACACACTGGAGAGAGTGGGCTGATTGAGCTCTGTGCAAAACTGAAACACACACACACACACACACACACACACACACACAAGGTTCTTCAGGAGGAAAAGACGGCGACGGAAGGAAACGCAGATCCGGTCTGTCTAATCACTCAACCCTGATCCTGCAACACCTCTGCATGCAATCTGATCAGCGCTCTTGACATTTACTGTCTATAATTAGTGAGATTCCCACTAATTCCATCCTGCTGATCTTTAGGGGAATAGGGGGCTCTAAACTAAAGTCAGAGAGGCAGAACAGTGATTTAGGACGATGCTCTGAAAGACACACGGAAAAAAAAAATCAACGGGCTTAAAATTCTTTAAAACTCAAAGCCTGGAGATGTGTAAAGTGATTGATGGATGGCTGCTCCAGATTTCTGCACTACACACAGCTCGAGTTACTGTAAGGGAATATTTCTGTGACGACTGCACCGAGGAGCTTCGGCAAGAAGATTCTGCTGGCAAACACACACTCGTTCGCAATGAGAGCCAACATGCAGTTGGAAGCAGACGGATTCCTCACACACTTACAGACGAAAACTAAACCAGCATGCAGAAGCACCTTCACCTGCAAACATAAACAACCTGCGTCAGGAGGTGTGAGGTCACTCCTGACTGTTCCCAAACATTCAACGTAACTGGAAATGGATAAAAAGCGAGTCTCAAAATTGAAGAGTCTCCAAAAATAAGGTCTGAGAAGTTGAACCTACATTATTCAGGTAGGACACCACTGAAGGCCTGGGGGTGAGACGCTCGACCTGCCACTGGTATTTAAAAAAAGATTATCGATAATGAAGAATCTGGTGTAATCTCATACCTCCTGCTACACAGACACCCCATGCTTTTGATTCTTTACATAGTTCCTAATGGAGTCATTGGTCATTTTTGCAGCCCAATGAACACAAAAACTCATCACAGGGTAATAAAGCATCTGAGATAAGGAGCTACTAAAATCCAGAAAGGGTGAGGAGCTCATTTCAGAGATTATATTAGAGAAAGAAAATGTTGATGATGAAATTTCACAGCATTCTTTACATCACATTCCTCCATTTATGGAATAAAATATGCAGCGTTTATGCCGTGGGTAAGAAACAGAATGATTTCTCTGAGCCAGACGTCTGATGTCCTTGGTCACATGCAGTTTACACAGTCAACATTCTCCTGTTCGGTGTAGCGACTGTTTGCTTTACTTCTCTGTTCCCCATGAACTCCTGTGTGTTTAGTGTCCTGTTCTACACCTGCTCCTGTCCGATCCAGTCACACACTGTACACATCGTACACGCCTCCCTTTAATCAGACTGACAGATACAGAGGCCACGCCTCCCTTTAATCAGACTGACAGATACAGAGGCCACACCTCCCTCACTCAGACTGACAGATACAGAGGCCACGCCTCCTTCACTTAGACTGACAGATACAGAGGCCACGCCTCCTTCATTAATACTGATATATACAAGGGCCATGCTTTCATTTAGACTAATAGATACAGAAGCCCCGCCCCTCTCAATAAGACTGACTAATACAGAAGCCACACCCACTTTGGCGTGAATACAGAAAGTAACACAACATGAGGACAAACTGTACAGCACTCACTGCTGCAGAACAGAAGGACAACAAGAAACATGCAGCGTGAAATCTCACACACACACACACACACACACACACACACACACACACACCATGTGACTCAGACAGACTGCAGTGCAGTGGGGAAATGGGAGGAGAGCAAGAAAGAAAACTCAGGAATGTGGAAGGAGGGGAAAAAAGTCAGGGACAGGAAAAGAAGAGAATGAGCAAAGAGATCAAGAGAGAGAGAGAGAGAGAGAGAGAGAGAGAGAGATCAAGAGAGAGAGAGAGAGAGAGAGAGAGAGAGAGAGAGAGGAAAAGAAATAATATAAAGATTTGTGGAGAGACAGATCGAGATAGACAGAAACACAGAAGGAGAAAAGTGAAGGACAAAGTGAATAAAATAAGGATGTTGGAAAGGAGAGAGTGAAAAGAAGAGGAACACATGCAGGTTTCTCTCTCTCACTCTCTCACTCTCTCACACACACACACACACACACACACACACACACACACACACACACACACACACACACACACACACACCATTAGTGCTGATGTTTTATTATTAATTGCACGTGTTTTAATCTTTATGGCTCTTATCGACCCCATTACACTGTGTTAATCCCCCACAATGCACCTGTCTATCAGGACTGAGTGCTGCTGTTGGCCCTGTTTATATCACTTCCTGTTCACACACGCACACACGCACACACACACGCACACACGCACACACACACGCGCGCGCGCTAAATTTCTTCTTTAACTTCTCTGGAAAACACTTATCTCCCAGTGGGTGTGGCTTATTCCTGGTTAACTCCGCCCCCATTCCAACTGAATGATTTGATGAGGATGAAATAAGGATGTGGTGTATTTAATGTTAGAGTTATGCTTAAGGGACGCGCAGACACACACACACACACACACACACACACACACACACACACACACACACACACACACACACACAGAGTAACAGCCGGGGTATTTATAGATGACCGGCTTCCAGAAGACACGTACGGCTCGCACACAAAATATCACCTCCAAAATAGTAACCAGCCACACATTTCTTAGATCAGGGTGAGGGGAGAGAGAGAGAGAGAAATATACAGACAAACTAACAGAGTGACAGAGTGACAGACAGACAGACAGACAGACGGACAGACGTGATGAGGCTTTTTATGGAAGGAGTCTCGAGTGTTGGGACGTTTGTTAGAGCTGCAGGTAAAGTAGTAACATTTGTGTAGGTTTTCGTGAAGAACATGACGACCTGCAGGGTGTTTTGGTCTTCAGGTTTAACCCTGATGTTTGCAGAAGGATTTTCGTGTATAAACTCAAACCTCTCTGGTTTCTGTTTGTTTCTGAATGCAGGAGGTTGAAATCCCTGAGTGTACAGATGAAGCAGTAAAACGCTGGAGATGAATCAGGCTGATATGGGACTCGTCACAGCTCAGTGCTCCTGTAAATGTGCTGATGTTTACACTGTAAATGCACTGGCACTTGTTTTCTATCACGGCTTTCCTGCGCTCTCCTTTAGCATGAGTGAAGACACTGAGAACCACAACGAAGATGTGTGATGTGGAGCAGCTGTGATGTGTACCTTCTCCAATGCCTGCTGATCAGCCAGGTCCTGAACCGCTAACAACTTGATGCTAAAATAGAGAGAGAGAGAGAAAGAGAGAGAGATTGATTAGAGAAAGAGGACATGGGGAAAGGGGTGGGGGGGGAGAGGAGAAGAGTGAAAGAAAGAAAGAAAGAAAGAAAGAAAGAAAGAAAAGAGTAGATGGCAAGAGAAAGATGGAGACAGAGAAAGAGAAAGAGAGAGAGAGAGAGAGAGAGAGAGAGAGAGAGAATGAATTAGTTCATAAGGACACTTCAGTGGATTTCTGGAGGTGAATCAGTTTCTAGTCAGTTTCACAAAAGGAAACAAACAGAGCAACACAAAAGTCAATATTTATGATGATAATAAAGTTGTTTGTTTCCGCAGGCATAGAGACGAAAAGACATGCAGACGGATGGATGGATAGACAGATCAGCACTCCGCCAGGGAACAAAGTGCAGCCTGGTGACGTCAACATAATCAGCAGCTTTCGCATTCACGAGGCACTATGCTAATCTTCCTCAGAAACCCAGCAGAACAGCTGATCTGACAAAAAAAACAGCGGCCCAGACATCCATCCTGATCTGCAGTAAACCTGCTGCACACAGACAGGAAATGAAAATTCTTACAAAAGCCTTGATGACTAAATGTCCTCTATTAACACATGCTACTTCAGGGACGCTATACAAGTGTTTGGCAGGCAGAATTTTATTTGCTCGCTGTGGATTCGGTGTTACTTTAGTCGGAGAGAAGTTTCCCTGACGGAACAAAAAAACACTACACCGTATCTTATCCACGTCCTCACATGTTCCTATTAGGATGAAGAGACAACACAGAAACAACCACCCATTAGAAGCAGCTATATACAAGCGCTAATCCATTAGATAGCAAGGTGTGAGGTGTTCCAGGATGTTGGTGCACGATGTGGAGGTGAATAACATCCCGAGGTGATGAAAATCACCGCATGCAGAAATCTTTCATGGAGCTCCATAAGTTCAATAGGAAACATCTACAATATCACAATCAACCATTTGCACAGATCATCTGAAACACAAGCGGCTTGTTGGGTCTGTTCTAGCGTTGTGTCACGTTGAACTCTGTCCCCATTTACTATCAGGAGTGAACAGCTGGACCATGTTACAGCTACAGCAGCGAGAGAATGGAATACAGCTGTGAGAAACGTGGCACCAGTGGTGAAGAACAGGAAGCATGTAGCCGAGTTAAAGTAGAGATACATGAGGTAAAATACGACTCCAGGAAAAGTGTCCCTTTAAACCACTTGAGTAAAAGTACAAACGTTTTTGCCTTCAAATGCACTTAAATATCCAAAGTTCTATTATTTATTACGCCAATAATGTTCATATTATCATTTCTATCTCAAGACTCTTCAGTTAATCACCTGTACAAGACTTTAATGTGACTCCCAGAACATTGAGCACAAAATCGTAAAATTGTGCTGAGTTCAGCAGTCTGGAGTTTCTTCATCATTGATTCCTCTCTAAATGTTCTGCTTGATGCTGAACTGTATGTTCTGTATGACTGATAATCAGTAATAATCAGTGATGAACAGGAATGAAGTGAATGTAATTCGTTCCTGTACTTGAGTCGCTTTTTCACGTATCTGTACTTTACTGAAGTATTTCAATTTGAGGAGATTTTAACTTCACTACATTTCAAAGTCAAATATCTTCCTTTTACTGTGAAATCAGTCGTTCCTTTTTATTTATGAGGATAAAAACGTAACTGGTGAAACACACACCAATCAGGGTCGAGCGCACGTTTTTTTACACGTGCTCTGATCGGCACTCTGTGCATCTACTGATCACCAACATACAGTTCAGCATCAGTTCAACATCAAGCAGAACATTTAGAGAGGAATAAATGATGAAGAAACTCCAGACTCGAACTCACCACAACACACGTGACCTCATTTACACGTTTTTTTTAAGTAGTTGATTATAAGTTTTTACAGCTGATAAAGAAGATAAAGAAGTGATAAAAGTGATAATAGGAACATTATAGTCATAATAAATCAGTACTTTGGAGACTTAAGTTTATTTGAAGGCAAATATTTTTGTACTTTTACTCAAGTGAAGGTTTAAAAGGACACTTTTACTTTTACTGGAGGAACATTTTACCTCATGAATCTCTACTTTAACTCAACTACATGCTTTTATACTTCATCCACCGCTGTTAAAAATAAGATATTTGACTTTCAGATGTAGTGAAGTTACAGTAAAAGTCTCCCCAAATGGAAACACTTCAGTAAAGTACAGTGAAAAAGCTACTTAAGTACAGTAACTAATCACATTTACTTCATAACTGTCCAACACTGCGTGTAACACAAAACTCTAAACATAACCAACTGTTGTGCTCCTCAAAAGTTCTTCGTGAGGCTGTTGGGTTGGGGAAGGGGAAGGAAAAAGCTATGAAGTAATAAGTGAGAAATGTGAACTAGCAGTTAACTAAAAAACCAAAAATTAGCATTAGCACATTCACAGCATGTGACCACTGATGGTCAATGGGGTCACTATAGTTCATAGACAAGCCGAGGGGAAAACGATACATCAGCGTTTTTCTCCATTAAGAGTCGCACTTTATTACGAGACGGCTTTTCCAAAATAAAGGAAATGAAAAGAATATACGTCAGTGTGGAGTGAATGTGAGTGTGAGTGTGTGTGTGTGTGTGTGTGTGGAGGGTGGGGTTTATATGATGACACGTGAACCTCAACAACTCATCACAGACACGGTCTCTTTGGAAACTCTTGTGTTTAGAAAGCAAGCAGATCAACTGCATCATCACTTCTATTTGCTTAGCGATGCTAACGAAAACATCCACTTCCTGTTTCTGAGGAAAACAGGAAGCTCAGTGTCACACTTAAAAAAAAAAAAAAAAAAAAAAGTGCATGGGGAAGTCTTTAGGAAGTCTTATCTTGGAAATGAACTTGGGCTGCTCCTGACTTATAAACAACAAACCAAACCAACACACACAAACACACACTTTATATTACTAGTCTAATCAATTTTTTCACACCAGGTTAGATACACCACATCGCTAAAAGTCCATCACCTGACCATAAGATTGCTATGTGCTCCTTTTTGAACGTCTCATTCCATACATAGTCCACCTTCACTCTTATAATGAGCTCCACTCTTCTGGGAAGATGTTCCACTAGATTTTGTGGAGATTCATTCAGCTACAAAGATGTTATTTAAAGTCTTAAAGTCAGGTGGTGATGTAGGTGAGAAGGCGAGAAGTTCTTGGGTGCAGTCAGCGTTCAATAGTTTTATAGCAGGAGATCTTCCTCATACTTCCAACCAATGGAAAGCAGATCTTCATGAAGCTGGAACAGTTTTGGGTCTCCTTCAGGACAACAGGAGAACGTACAGAATGTATAGAAACGAATAAAATAGAATGAATTATAATAGAAAGAAAAGAGAATGCAACAATGTACCCAAATAACCCCAGTAGAATTGACTGGAACACTGTAGAACGTTCTATGTAATCTAATCTATGTACTGTAATCAACCTCTTTTATCAATCTCAGCTTCCCAAACGATCTGAAAGCTGGGATGAGTGTGAGGCAGGGCTTTGTTACCCCTGGCCACGAGACCACGAGAGAGCATTTTCACGTCACCTCGCCATACACTGGAGAGTCGGGATGCTGTGTGCACCGGCTGGATAATGATTGTTTATGTGTTTCCGTGACTTAAAATTTAGTAGAAATTCAGAATATTAAAACATTTAATTGAAATAGAAGCACCGATTATTAAGCAGTCCATCGATTATTCCTAATAAAGTGTGCAGAAAGTCCAAGCACTAAACCCCAAAACTCAATACTGAACATCCTTCTATCCCACAGACTCCTGTTTATCTTCATACAGCGGTTATTTTCACGAGGCCCCACGTGTATCCAGCGTACACGTGATCACCACATGAGTACTGCCTCAGAGTCTGTAGAGATTATACAGGGTAGAAATGATTAAAAAAAAAATAACGTTACATGCTACACAAATCAGTCTACATTCCAAGCAGAGATCAATATAACAGTGCCAGGCCTCAAAACTAGTCGTGGATTATCAGCTTAGATCAGGGGTCTCCAATCTTGTCCAGAAAGGGCCAGTGTGGGTGCAGGTTTTTATTCCAACTAAGCAAGTCCACACCAAATTCCTCCTGTTCAAATCTAATGATCTTCATTTTAATGACTATCATGTGTAACCATTGATTGGTTGGAATGAAAACCTGCACCCACACTGGCCCTTTCTGGAAAAGATTGGAGACCCCTGGCTTAGATCATAGATAGAGGACAACCGATAGTGGTTTTTACCGATACCAATATCTAGGTTGAATCGTACTCATTATTATAAGTAATCAACTAAAATTTTTTTTTTTTAAATGGATACTAGATAAACAAAAAAAAAAAAAAACAAAAAATCACTATGTAAAATAGTACTACATTTTATTACAAAAAAGTACCAAATCATAAAAACGTAATAAATATATTCATTTAATAAATATTGTGGAAAAATTCAAACAAAAAGTAACACTTCAAATAAATAAAAACAGCTATAGCCAAAATTAATAAAAAAAAAGACAAAACAGCATATGGCATCAGTGATTCACCTCTAGAGGCCGCTCTTGTACTGTATAACGCAACCCGGAAAAACTATCGGTATAAATTTTGCTGATAGCTGATAGTTTCAGCAATCAAATGTCGATGTTGATTAATTGGTCAACTTCTAAAAACGCTTGCATTTAATATACTGCCTTTTACAGCTAGAATTCTGCTGCTCCAAATCATAAAGTAGTGCCAGAAGATTGCTGTTTTTTGTTCTATTTCACTATTTCGTCTTCTTCTCCAGTTCATCAAATCCTCCATGAAGTTCACTTAGTTAGGAAATGTCTACAATAACAATATACATTTCACTGACACCCAAAATCTTCTCTGAACTCACACCTAACCTTCATCCAATCACAATCCACTCTTCACACTGGTATAATGAAAGAGTAATGATCAATAATTTCACATGTTCCCTGTAGAGTCTGGTTCCTCCCCAGGTGTCTCTCCCACATATCTCCTCGGGGAGTATTTTTCCCCGACCTACTCATCAGGGATGTAATTATAATGATGTTTAAAGAGCTAAATAAATAAAGAGGTCCTGATATGTTCAGGTGTGCAGCGATTCATCAAATAATCGCAGGCGGTTTTTCACACTTTGTTAGGACTTTTGGTCTTCAGGATTGAAGATAAGACTTAATCACAACGTCTTCATTAGAATAGTGGAATAGGTGGCATTCCTGACTTCAGGTCTTGGGTCCCATCCTGTGTTTTGCATGTATCTCATTTATCCATCAGCTATGGTTTAAGGGCCTTTGCTCGGGGGCCCAAGAGCAGCAGCTTGGTGTGGCTGGGATTTGAACTCATGACCTTTAGAGCCAAAGGCCAATGCCTCAACCACAGAGCAACCATGTTCATACCTTCACATCTGTTTAATTCAGAGCACATACATAACCAGAGGTTTACAAAAAAACAAAAAATCAGCTGAATCATTGGAGCTCGGAAATTTCAAATTATCTACGCTTTTTTTCCTCCTCTTTTGCAACTTCTCTCTTATTTGCACTTCTTAGATTACTCTCGAACCCTGCACACCCCTCACACTCACACACACACACACACACACACACACACACACACACACACACACAGCTAACACAATCACACTGATTTCATCATCAGGCTGATTGAACTGATGTGATCAGAGTGCTCATGGATAACTGGCAGGTCCTTCAACACGTTCGCTGATTCGTTTTACCTTCACGCTGGATTTACATGACTTGGACCTGATGCTAATGAGGAGCCAAACTTCTCAGCTCCATTAGATATGTTCTGATTATTAATCTGACACCATAATTGTGGTTATGCGGAGTGGATCCATCATACAAAATTGTGGTTCATTCGTTTGTCTATAACAGCAACCCTGAGTCGGAAACACACAATTGTATCTGTATTGTTTGTCCCTTGATGCAGTACTACTTGAACTAAAAGACCCGAACCAGTCTCCTCTAGCATTAAGATGCTCCTGTGCACAAAGCCATGAAGTCATGAAGATCTGTTTTACATGGGTTGGAAGTTTGTGGAAGATCTCCTGCTATAGAGCTCCAACCCTTTTGAACACCTTTGGGATGAATGTGAATGCTGACACACACACTCGCACCCCAGACCTCCTCACCTTCTCACTTCCAGCACTACCTGACTTTAATAACACAAATTGTGCTCCACAAAATCTAGTGGGAAAAAAAACTAACATAATTAAAATCATTTTACTTTGAATCTGATGGTTGTGAGTTCAAATCCCAGCCACACCAAGCTGCCACTCGTGAGCCCCTAAATGAGGCCACAAACCGCATATCTGCTCAGCTGTATGATTGAGATCGATGTAAGTGGCTCTGGATAAGGGCGTCTGCCAAATGGCGTAAATGTAAACAGAAGCGAGTATCAGTCTGCTGAGAGGCAGTGGGTTGGTGTGATCTAATCAGCCTGACCTCAGGTTACCTCTGCTTTCATCAGGCCAAAGAAACCGAATTAAAGGAGCCACAACTTGTAGCAGTGTGTTGGCCTGCTTTCAGTTTCTCCACTCGTGTTTGGCGGGACGGCGTGAAGGCGCTCGGGTGATGCACGGACATGTTTTGAAAGTTGCTTGGCGCATTTCCCTTCCTTTTGCATTGATTTGAGTGAAATGTTCAGCAGCTCGGCCTGTTTGCAAAAGTCCAGAGCGTCCACTAAAGCCTCATAACATAATCAACCTGTAGAACAAGATTCGATGATCATCTTCATCATCATCATCATCCAGAATACGTCTATATATTTTTTTACAGATGGTTAGAAGACGCTGTCCTCCTGCCGTCCGTCCAATAATATCACTTTCATTACAACAGCACTTCAGTATGTATGCAGAAAGCACTTGTGGGGGCGTGTCCTTGTAGGACAATAACAAGGCAGGAGATATTTACAGCAGTTACCATAGTTAATAGTTTTTCTAGAACGACACAAAGAACGAATCAAATGCCAACTTGTGTCCGATTAACACATTTTTAAATCAATGCATGACTTCGGTGAATCTGTGAATATATATATATATATATATATATAAACAAAGCTTGTCACATGACTGGGAAACTCTAGAGTGTCTCACATACACTCAACTGTCTGACACTGGAGGCTCTTTTCCTAAATGCTCCTTCAACCAAAACATCTCCATGAGGAAGATTTCCTGCTTATACAAGAATTCCACTTTATTTATGCTTCAGATGCACCGAAACCAGTCTCCATGTCCGTTACTATAGAAACGAGACCGGACCCAGTGTCAGAGTTGCTTTTCTAGACAAACGAATGAACCTTCTGACCAGTCGAAATGGAGATCCAAAAAATGGTACCCATAAATTCAGTGTAATATGGATGATCAAAGGACATGTGGTGGAGCTGAGACGTAGTCCGTCTCCTCCTGTCCAAATGTTGCTGCATTGTGGACCTCCAAGTCATACGGGTAAACAGGGATAAAGCTAACAGCGTTATGGAAATGAACCAGGCTGTTTGTCTTTCAGGGTGTGCGCATGTGTGCGTGCATGTGTGTGTGTGTGTGTGTGTGTGTGTGTGTGTGTGTGTGTGTGGGAGCAGGGTTACTGTAGGACATTTATGAGTAAGCGTCTCCAGTGCTTTCTAAATGATGAACTTATGTAACCTCCAAAGCAGACTGTTTGCTACCCAGTTTCCCTTTGGCTTACATGCATTAGGGAGATTGCAGGAGGGAGTGGTGTGTTCCGTCATGTAATAAACGGCTTGGAGATGTGAAGACGTGGTGACCGAGGCTAATACAGGTCACATCCGACCTGCCCTCAGTCTCAGCACTCGAGCACCAGAGAACAGAAAACACACAGCAAGGACCCATCAGATCATATGTTCACTCAGTAATCAGTAAAGCTTTTGATAGGACTGACCCAGTTTCCTGACCACACACACACACACGCACTCGCACAAAGAATGTCAGGACTGGAAAAAAGAGGAGATTCCACAAGACAGAACCTTTAGCCCCTGGAGGATGAGGAGAGATTGTGTATTTAGAAGCCTCGCAGTCGCTCTGTTTTCTCAAGGAAAATCTCAAAGGAGAAAAACTGTACTAAATGCACATTGGGTGCCAATACTTCTGATCACTTCCAGTATGATGTTTTCTGATCCTGATGTGTTTTATTCCTCTTACGCCACAGTGTAAGCAGCGTATCTGCGACTATATGTCATCTACAACCCATTAAAAAATACGTCACTTTTTAAAAAAAAAGATTTATAGTATACATTAAAAATGGTGAAGCTCAGACCAGTCTCTCCAGTCCCACCATTACCAGCATTCTCCCAGTCTCTCCAGTTCCACCAATACCAGCATTCTCCCAGTCTCTCCAGTCCCACCATTACCAGCATTCTCCCAGTCTCTCCAGTCCCACCATTACCAGCATTCTCCCAGTCTCTCCAGTCCCACCATTACCAGCATTCTCCCAGTCTCTCCAGTTCCACCAATACCAGCATTCTCCCAGTCTCTCCAGTCCCACCAATACCACCATTACAAGCATTCTCCCTGTCTCTATAGCCTCTTCAATCTCTCCAGTCCCACCAAATACACCAGTCTCTACAGCTTCTCCAGTCCCACCTATACCACCAATCATATGCAGATCATGTCCTAGTGTCTACCACTGAAGTCCATGTTGGAAGGACATCTGTGCCTTCAGTGTTCTCAGAAAAGGAACCACAAATGCATTCGTGTTCTTATTCTGTTCTTTTATAAAGATCTTACTGGAGACCAGAGACCAGGAAATGCATGACTGAACAGAAACTACTGAAATACTAACCAGGAGAACTTTGACACATACAAACACACCTACACACACACACACACACACACACACACACACACACACACACACACAGATATGCAGTAATTTGTGCAAAGTCATGAAAAACTCCACGCTGTTGCTCACTGAGGTCCATATCTGGATCATGTGAGTGAGAACTGAATAAAAGAACAAACACATGATATAAATATAAATGAGAGACGGATGAGTGTCTGAGTGTCTTCTGGTTTGCAGTGGACAGGTTTATTTGAGTGCATCATAAAAAGCAAAAGGACAACATTATCTTCAGACTGAACCCTCGTCTTCCAGGACGGAGCATCCGGTCGAGTTTCCCAAAAAAAAAAAAAAACGCTACAACATTGTTTAAACAGAGAGCAAACATCTCTCACTCTCTCCGTCTCTCACTCTGTCTGTCTCTATCTCTCACACTATCTGTCTCACTCTGTCTCTCATTCTCTCTGTCTCTCACTCTGTCTGTCTCACTTCATCTGTCTCTCACTCTGTCTGTCATGCTGTTTCTCACTTTCTCTGTCTCTATCTCTCACTCTCTCCGTCTCTATCTCACACTATCTGTCTTACTCTGTCTGTCTCTATCTCTCACACTATCTGTCTCACTCTGTCTCTCACTCTGTCTGTCTCACTCTGTCTGTCTCACTCTGTCTGTCTCACTCTGTCTGTCTCACTCTGTCTGTCATGCTGTTTCTCACTCTCTCTGTTTCTATCTCTCACTCTGTCTGTCTCTCACTCTGTCTGTCTGTCTCTCTCTCTCTATCTGTCTCACTCTATCTGTCTCACACTGTCTCTCACTCTGTCTGTCCCTCAACTTTTGGTCACTTCAATAAAGACTAGTAACACACACACACACACACACACACACACACACACACACACACACACACACACGTTTTTATGAGGAAGTCCAAGTTGCGCTTCAGCCATGATATACATGTAAATATACACATAAACGTCTCTCCAAACACATTAAACACATTTGCCACCAAAAATCCTCACGAAAACATCGAAATCAGTTCAAAACACACTTTTAGCCTTCAATAAGGAGCCGCCTGGGATTCGTCCTAAATTCATGATCACTGCAGAAAGAAAAGAGCGACTCTACTGTAATGTAGTGCACTACAGAGAGGCCTTCTGGGATACACGCCTGAGTTCCTCTGTGCCGAGGGTGCTGAAGAACATCATACTCACAGAACATGTCTACAAACTACATGTGCACTACATAGTGTACTAAAGTACTGCCTATAACCTACATGTGCACTACATAGGGTACTAAGTACTGCCTATAACCCATGTGCACTACATAGTGTACTAAAGTACTGCCTATAACCTACATGTGCACTACATAGTGTACTAAAGTACTGCCTATAACCTACATGTGCACTACATAGGGTACTAAAGTACTGCCTATAACCTACATGTGCACTACATAGGGTACCAAAGTACTGCCTATAACCCACATGTGCACTACATAGTGTACTAAAGTACTGCCTATAACCTACATGTGCACTACATAGGGTACCAAAGTACTGCCTATAACCTACATGTGCACTACATAGGGTACCAAAGTACTGCCTATAACCTACATGTGCACTACATAGGGTACTAAAGTACTGCCTATAACCTACATGTGCACTACATAGGGTACTATAGCACTGCCTATAACCTACATGTGCACTACATAGGGTACTATAGCACTGCCTATAACCTACATGTGCACTACATAGGGTACCAAAGTACTGCCTATAACCCACATGTGCACTACATAGGGTACTATAGCACTGCCTATAACCTACATGTGCACTACATAGGGTACTAAAGTACTGCCTATAACCTACATGTGCACTACATAGGGTACTATAGCACTGCCTATAACCTACATGTGCACTACATAGGGTACTAAAGTACTGCCTATAACCTACATGTGCACTACATAGGGTACTAAAGTACTGCCTATAATCTACATGTGCACTACATAGGGTACTAATGTACTTAATATAACCTACATGTGCACTACATAGGGTACTAATGTACTTAATATAACCTACATATGCACTACATAGGGTACTAAAGTACTGCCTATAACCTACATGTGCACTACATAGTGTACTAATGTACTTAATATAACCTACATGTGCACTACATAGGGTACTATAGCACTGCCTATAACCTACATGTGCACTACATAGGGTACTATAGCACTGCCTATAACCTACATGTGCACTACATAGGGTACTAAAGTACTGCCTATAACCTACATGTGCACTACATAGGGTACTATAGCACTGCCTATAACCTACATGTGCACTACATAGGGTACTAAAGTACTGCCTATAACCTACATGTGCACTACATAGGGTACTAAAGTACTGCCTATAATCTATATGTGCACTACATAGGGTACTAATGTACTTAATATAACCTACATGTGCACTACATAGGGTACTAATGTACTTAATATAACCTACATATGCACTACATAGGGTACTAAAGTACTGCCTATAACCTACATGTGCACTACATAGTGTACTAATGTACTTAATATAACCTACATGTGCACTACATAGGGTACTGAAGGACATTATAATCACAGTATATGTTCATTAGGGTTCTTATCCACTACATAGGGTATTAAACTCCATAATATTTAAATGCTATGTCCTATAGGGTTCCTGTAGGTTGTAACTGCGCACTACAGGCTGTATGATTGTGTCTGACCCTGTGTATGTCATGTTTATGCATTTATGTATTTATGTATCTACTGGAAGCCTGCATACGGTATGTAGAAGTAGATGTCAGATGTGAGATGTTTACTCACTCGCGCTCCAGCAGGGTCCTGCACACCACCTCTTTGACCCCGGGGTTGTGGGCTTTGTCGCTGGAGCAGCGCTGGAGATCCCACGTGGCCACTCGCACCACTGGTTTGCCGTGGCGCGCGCCCGGTGGGGGCTGAACTTCAGGCCGCTCGGACTGCATGATCGCGGGTCCGCCGGGGGGCAGGTGCAGCTCGGTGCTGGGGGTCGTGGTGTTCAGGAGCGCACAGGGCGTCCACGGTTGCGCGAAAGACGCGCGGTGCTCCTGCTCCGTGTTCTCCTTGTGCGCGTCACCGTGCTGGTCGTGGTGGTGGTGGTGGTTGTTGTTGTTGCCCCCCTTGCGGCTCGACACGCATATCTCCGGCTTGATGAGCTGCAGCTTGGCGGCTCCGATTCCGCTCACCAGGGCGACATCCTCCACTTTGCGGAAGCCGCCGATGCGCGCGCGGTGCTCCACGATGGAGCGCGCGACCGTCCGGGTCACCCCGGGCAGGGTCATGAGCTCCTCCTCGCCTGCCGCGTTCACGTTCAGTCGCTCGGAGTTGCTGTGCGCGGAGACGTGCGCGAAGCTGCAGGTCGCGCTGAACTTGCGTCCGCGCTGCCGCACGTCCCCGGGATCCGCCGGGAGCGAGCGGTGGCACCCCAGGTTTCCTCCCATGACCCGTGAGAACCTTCTCTCTCTCTCGCTCTCTTTCTCTCTCTCTCTTTCTCTCTCTCTACAGCACGGCACGCATCAGCTCGCGGTGGAGAGGATGAGAGAGGACGCGTGGGAGCGCGCACTTGTGCTCTCCTGCGCTTTTCTGGAGCTCCTCTGCAGTGTGCGCGCACGCGTGCCTGTATGTGCGCGCGTGTGTGTATATATATATGTATATAGATAGATATGTGCGCGTGTGTGTGTGAGTGTGTGCGCGCGCTCGGGTGGACTCGAGCTCTCACACACACTCACTCAAACCAAACAAGCTCAGGACATGAGTGGGCGTGGCTCTCATGCTCTAATGAGGCGTGGCTTTGGATGACGTTTGAAACCTAGTGTGGAAAGCCAAGCTGGACAAAATACTTGAACTAACGTCTCCTTCAGCATTGTGACCCAGAAACAGATCTCAATTCTATTCATTTATTTTAGTTTGTTTAAATGTTAATATTAAAATGATGATTTATTTAGAGGAGAAACACTTCCACATGAAGTTCTGGTACTTTTCATCCTTTCTCCATGAAGGTCTTGTGTTTTTCAGGTCCTGTTTCTCCACTTCTTCAGTGGAAGGAGCCCAAGGTATATAGGTCAAAGTTTGTGGACACCCGAATCTAAGATTGCTATGTGCTTCCTTTTGAACATCCCTTTCCAAATTTACTCTCCATTTGCTCTTACAGTAAGTTCCACTCTTCTGGGAAGATCTTCCACTAGATTTTTTTGGAGATTCATTCAGCCACCAGGGGTGCAGTTAATGTTCTCAGTCATCCCAAAGGTATTCAATAGGGTTTACAGCAGGAGATCTTCCACCAAATCCAAACCATGTAAAGCAGATCTTTATGGAGCATTGTCATGCTGGAGGAGACTGGTCTGGGTCTCCTAGTTCATGTGACAGGAAAATTTCATGCTACCACATCCGAAGACTCGTATTCAACTGAGTGTCGCCAATGTTTTGAGGAAGAACCACATATATGTGGAAAAGTCGGGTGTCCCAATACTTTTGTTCAAATCCCCGAAGGTCAAATGAAGGATGATCATCAGATCCTCATCTCACAGGCTTCACTTTATTTTCCCTCAAGACTCGTCCTCTTTACAGATGTGTGCCAGCTGGCCGTCTCTCAATCGCTGTCTCAGTCCCAGCAAACGGTGGTCATGACTACAGAGGGGAAAATGTGTGTGTGTGTGTGTGTGTGTGTGTGTGTGTGTGTGTGTGTGTGTGTGTGTGTGGATAAACAGTGGCACTGATGATATCATTTCAACTTTAATTCACACACTCTTCATGAAGAGGCATTTTCCAATGACCCACTCTGACCTTTTGAAATATTTCACCACACACACACACACACACACACACACACACACACACACACACACACACACACACACACACACACACACTACAACCCCAGGACCTCAGAAGAGAAGAGGAGTACAACAAAAGTAACCAGGTGATGTAACAGGTTGTTGCCATAAACACACCGAGTCCGAGAGAATTCGTGCCCCAGTTTCACTTTTCTGCCCCTGTGGATCTCCACTGGGCAGGAACAACATTACCAAGAGTCCCACTGAGGTGAGATAAGGACATTAAAGGGACATTTCAGGGGCATTTCAGGGACATCAAAGGGACATCAAAGGGACATTAAATATATTCTCCAGTGTTTTTCTTTTGATCTTAATCACTATCTAGTGCGTCTTTACCGTTTGTATGATGTGATGTGAAGATGGAAATCTTTTTGAGAAGAACAAAAAAAGCCTCATCACTGAAATCTGTCTTACCAGAACCCCATGTGGAGATCCTTTAGAGAGAAGAAGTGTGTGTTTGTGTGTTTTAGACTCTTCTACTGTGAACATGATTGCCCTTTACAGATCGTCACGCTCTGATGAAGACCGTGGAAGCGCTGAAGGTCCAGAAACCTCTCCACTGATGGATCTCCATAAGATCAGACTCACTTCTCTCTCATGTCTCAGGAGACATCACACATGGACATGTCTTCCTGAATTGATTATATGATATTGGAGTCACATTTTTTTTCTACAGTAAGATGTTTTGGTTGTTCATTCCTACAACACCATGAATATCTTCAGGAGTCTTCAGGTCAGGGCTCAGGTGATTGAAAAAACAGTAAATGGATAAATGACTTTTCCAGCCAGATGTGGTTCTTCTCCAAACTTTTATTACAAACCTGGAGGGACACAATTGTATACGAGTCTTTGGATGTTTTAGCGTGAGATTTTCCTCCGTCTGAACTAGGAGACCCAAACCTGTTCCATCATGACAAAAACCCCAGCTCCATGAAGATCTGTATTCCATGGGTTGGATATGGTGAAAGATCAGCTCACCTACATCATGTCTTTACTACAACCCTTGTGGGTAAATGATTCTTAGTGTGATTAATGATTGTTAGAATATATATTGTGCCTCCAACTTCACGTGGCTGGAGCAGGCTGGTGTCCCAATACTTTTGGTGATTAGACTCTAGTTTGAAGAATGAATCAATAGTCGGTCCAGCGGCGGCTCACGGCGTGATCTCTGAAGTCACTAAAGCAAACGTCAAGGTGGAAACGTTCAGCAGAAATGGAGCGCTGTGTAGAGCCTCGTGTGAGGTCAGTGTGAGGGTAAGACAACATGCCCCGTGTGCCGTTCACCCACAAGATGGTATGTTCTCCTGTCCAATAACAAGGACAACATGCTGATGATGGAAGGTTTTCTGACCAATCAGAGAACAGGACGAAAAGTCACATCACCTGATGACTGAAAGAACGTTCAGAGAGAACAAATGATGGACATTAACTTTAAAACTAGTGGTTTTCCTGGTATGGGGCACCTGACCATCACACGGGTGTGTGGATCTTCTCCAAACTGCTAGTAGTAAGAACATAGAGGTACACAGTGTACAGGTAGATAGATAGAGAAAGAGATACAACTTGGTCATTTAATTTTACAAAAGCTGGCAACCATACAACCATGACTACATGAGTCCAGACAGACAGACAGACAGACATGCTGTTGAACATCTGGAAAGCTCTGGTCTGCAACCCACACTCCTGTGAGACACCATGATAGGATCCAGCTCTGATCATTCTGTGGAACCATCAGGGCCAGTCAGAGAGTGGAACCAAATCTTCTGAACTGGTGTGTCTCCACATGTTTCTTCAGGGGTTTCCAACCATATTGGTACCACATGGAGTTTATGGAGTTTAAAGGAGCATTTTGAGGAAATAAAATGAGCACATGGAGAAGTTCTGCTCATGAAGTTCATGTAGTTTAAGCATCAGCACATTTTCTAAAATCAGCACTGTGTTAAGTGTTCAACACCTCAATACACACTAACATCCACCGGAGTGTGCTTGTGGCGCCCCCTGCCGGTCCGCAACGATACTAAAGGCTAGCTTTGCAAATCAAACGTTTCAATAGTTATAATAAATAAATACAGATAAATCTTTTTTACTATTATTTGTAATTTTAGATGTAATCATAGGCGAAATATTATAATTTCAATAATAACTATTATTTAATATAACTCATTATTATAAAAAAAACATTTACCTGCATTTAAAATAATTATTGTAATATTTTTTAAGTATTTAATAAAACAATGATACACTAAATTTATATACATTTATATCCTTAAAAATAAATCAATTAAAATGACAAAAGACTTTTAAAAAAATCCTCTAGGTTTTATTTATTTTTTATACTCAACTTTTTGTTCAATAAAAAAAATAAAATTTTTTTTCTTAAAAATAAATATAATTGGTCCAATGCTGTGGTTGTCAAAGACACAGAAAGTTCTTCAGTTCATCACAGTTTTATTATGTGACTTTGTACAATAAAAATGAAAAAAAGGACAACATTTTTAAAAATATATATATTGGTGCAGTACATAATGGAAAGCTAAATGTGAATGGGCGGTTGTAGGCGGGACCTCGTGCTCGCTGTCTCGATCGGCCAATCAGCAGCGAGCATTAATCCGGATCATACCAAAGAGATATTGGGGGGTTGAGTGGGCTTGGGGAGGACGTAAGAAGGGGGAAACTGGCTTGTAGGACCATGGCAGTTCTTCACAAGCCTTTAGAGGAACCCTGTGATTAGAACCTGAGGCTGAACCTCACGGATCAGCACATACAGGGTGCAATATGATTGGTCAGATCCGAGGCACGTGTAAGTGTGGGAGAACTTTCTCGTACACAATACAAATCATCACCATTATCATCATCATCAACATCACAAAGGCAGATTTGTAAAGGTAAAGCTATGTAAAGTGAGCGACGCACCCACCGCCATGCTTCACAGCTCGAGTGATGTACATAGACCCCGCCCCCTACGGGATTCGAGCCACACGTTAACGCAGAGTGTAAACGTGTCTGCGGGGTTCCAAGCAAACCGAAGGAAGGGTCCAGACATGCTGATGGAGGTGAAATGACCGCGGTGAATCGAGGTGGTGTGACGGGCGAATAGACACACGTAATGAACAACAAACGTAAATTACACGTTACATAAACAAAAATAACACGTTATGTGGTTCGGTCCGACGCTAGATAACTTAAATTACACAAAAGGGAAGAACTGAACATTTCTTACGTGGGGAAAAGAAAAGAAAATCATCAATGAATAAAATGAATGAATAAACGGATGAATGGATGAGTGGCCTGAGGGGTTCTTCAGTCTTCTGATTCCATACGGGTTCAAGTCTGTCACCTTTTTTTTTTGGTTGGAAAGAAAGAAAGGATGGAGAGATGGGGGGTGGGGGGGGGGAACTTGTCTGTGTGGTGTTTTATATAAAAGCCCTCGTGTCCTATTTTCTGTAGGTCATAATGATCAGCCACGACACTGAGGTTTCTTCACTAATTATCATGGCCACTTAAACACACACACACACACACACACACACACACACACACACACACACACGGGAAGGTGGAGATATTTCGTGATGTTTGACAGACACAGTCCAGACTGGCAGGGTTGCAACTGGTACATCTCTTAGTGCTCAAAACACTTTAGAAGATTTTCTTCTTTTTGTTTTTCTCCAAAGTCCTGAAAAGAAACAAAATAAGTTATTGTACTGGTTTCAAAGGTTCTAATTAGAATTTTACTGGTTTTAATGGTTATAATTGGAATTGTAATGGTTCTACTGGGAATTATACTGGTTTTAAAGGTTATAATTGGAATTGTACTTGTTCTAATGGGAATTACACTGGTTTTAATGGTTCTAATCGGAATTGTACTGGTTTTGATGGGAATTGTACTGGTTCTACTGGGAATTATACTGGTTTTAAAGGTTATAATGGGAATTGCACTGGTTCTAATGGGAATTGCACTGGTTTTAATGGTTGTAATGGGAATTGTGTGTGTGTACCTAGAAGCATCAAGTTTCTGTTGCTCCACCAGGCGTTGCTGAGCCTCCCAGCCGACCCTCTCCTCCTCATACTGCCTCCTCTTCTCCTCCAGCTCTTTATGCTGAGCCTCCAGGTTCTTCTTCATCTGCTCATGACGCCGTTGCAGCTGAGGGATCAAACACACACACACACACATTTCAAACCTGCAACAATATAATTAAATGAAGCAGAACCTGGTGCTGGGTCATGTGACCATCTGAAGGAGAAGGTAAATGTAAGGAAAGAAAAAGGAGATCGAGACAAAATGGACAAACAAACAAACAAAAACAAATGATATACGTTTTGTTTTACCTCAGACTCAGAGTCCTTCAGTTTCTGGAGCTTCTCTTTCACCTTCATCTCAAACACCTGCTCCATCTCCATCTCCATCTTCTTCATCTTCGCCACATGCTCTCTCCTCTCCTCCTCCATCTGCGCTAGAGGACTCCTACACACACACACACACACACACACACAGTGTAGAACACACAGGCAGAGGCACAGATACACACAGTTAGCAGTGTATAAGGTTGGAGGAACACACAGAGAGCTTTAAACCCCTGGAGAAGACACCTGCGAGAGAGTGAGGGAGGAACACGAGTGAACAGCAAGAGCTGAAACGAAGAAAAGTGAGAGATTGAGAGAAAAGAAAGAAGAACGAGAGAAGAACGAAAGAGGAGCTCGACGTCCTCACAGCTTTAGTGTTAGTTCTACGTGCAGCAGCAGCAGCAGGTCAGCGGTGCTCAGTGAATGTGTGCGGTGATGATGGATCTGATCCCACCGTCTAATCTTTCAGCTCCAAAGTGTCTCGAGCGAAGTGCAGAACTTCCATGAAAAAACCTCATCGACCAGAAAAACCTTCATTCATGAGATCCACAAAACCTGATTTGTAATTTATCACTTTTATACTTATAACGAGGGAAAAAAGTAAAGTAGAAATAAAATACCAAAAATAAAAAAAGCTGAAGTAATAATGTAAAAGAAAATGGAGTAGAGAAGACAAAAAAGAAAAGAGGAAAAAGGCAGGAAAAATAGAAAAAAAAGAACTAAAGAAAGAAAGAAAGAAATAAAGAAAGGAAAGAAAGAGAATGAATTGCAATAGAAAGAAAAAACGAAAGAAAGAAAAGGTGGAACAAAAAAATGTTAAAGGGAAAAGAAAGGAACAAAAAGCAAAAAGGAAAAGAAGAAAGACGAGGTAAAGAGGGAAAAAGAGGATAAAGGGTGTTACTATGGAAACAGTGGACATATTGGATTCACGATCTGAATCACGTCTCATACGTAAGTCTTTACGTCTGATCTAAACGTTTTCATGCTTAACCCACACCCACAACCAGCCCCGCCCATAACCCCGCCCCAGTCTGGCCCCGCCCACCACCTCACGCTTCTCTCACCCTGTGTGAGTCGCCAGAACCCTGAGCAGAGCAGAGAGATGCAGCAAGAGGACGGAGAGAAGAGCTGTACAGCTGTGTGTGTGTGTGTGTGTGTGTGTGTGTGTGAGAGAGAGATTGACGCGAGCCACTTACATGCCATCACCTGTCTCAAATCTAAAAATGACAACAACAACAAACAAAAACACACAAACACACACTTTAGCATGCAACTGAACATGTCGGGTGGATGTGTAGAGATGAAGGTGTGGAGATGGAGGTGTATCAATGGAGGTGTGGAGATGAAGGTGTGGAGATGATGGTGTGGAGATGAAGGTGTGGAGATGAAGGTGTGGAGATGGAGATGTAGAGATGGAGGTGTGGAGATGAAGGTGTGGAGATGGAGGTGTGGAGATGATGGTGTGGAGATGGAGGTATGGAGATGAAGGTGTGGAGATGAAGGTGTGGAGATGAAGGTGTGGAGATGGAGGTGTGGAGATGAAGGTGTGCAGTTAGGTGTTAGTGAGGTGTTAAGGTGATCTACAGGGTAGCGGATGCATGTGATGGAGCCACACACGGCTGTAGGACTGTTGCTGACTTCATCATCATCTCATATGAACTTGGTTTATAATACATAAAATCAAAAGAAATAAAAACTCATACGGTGCATTCCAAAAGTATTGGCACCCCTTCAGTTTTCTCCACATTTCTCACATCCACACCTTTTATCATGCAGAGGAGAATGGAGGGGTGCCAATACTTTTGAAATGCACTGTATCAACATGGCCAAATCGTTCTTTTTGGAAGGTTGTATCTCCAGCCTTGACTTACACACACACACACACACACACACACACACACACACACACACACACACACACACACACTCACTTGGTTAGCTGGCCTTTGCTCTTGTTGTTGTCTGCTCCGTTGTAGGTCACGGCTGCCAGCTTTCTGCTGCGGTAGTTCTCGTAGTGAACGTTATTAGTCACGTCCTTCAGGTCCTGCATGTGGGTTCTGCAGAGTGAGGAACAGCAAAGCTGATGAACGGGCCAAAAATATTGGGACACCTAGCCATATGTGGTTCTTCTCCAAACTGATAGCACAAAAGCTGGAAACACACAGGACGCCTTTGGACTCTCCAGAATCACCTGAACTCAAACCTGTTCACCACAATGCTTCTGTGCACAAAGCCAGCTCCATGAAGATCTGCTTTACATGGGTTGGAGAACATGGAAGATCTCCTGCTATTAACCCTATTGAACACTTTTGGGATAAATGTGAACTCTGACTGCACCCCAGACCTCCTCACCTACATCAGTACCTGACCTGTACTACCACCCTGAGTGAAATCTCACACTAATCTCCAAAATATCTAGTGGAACATCTTCCCAGAAGAAAGAGTCGAGATTATTATAAGAGCAAATGGAGAGAAGGTTAGCAATCATATGGCCGGTTGTTTTTGGCCGGTTGTCCACAAACATTTGTTTTTTGTTTGTTTGTTTGTTTGTTTGTATGTATGTATGTATGTATGTATAGATAGATAGATGACGTACCTGATGAGCATGTTCCGTAAGATTGTGAAGTCACAGTGCTCTCCGTTTTCCACTGAAAATGTAAAAGTTTGAAAAAGTTTAAATCCAATCAGTGCCAAGCTGAAGCTCCTGGGGCCCCTGGGTGAGGCCCCTAACAATCAAACGCTCAGGTGTATAAATGAATAAGTAATACGGGCTAAACATTTTTGAATGTAAACATCAACGTGTAGTGCAGTTCACTCCACATCCAGCAGGTGGCAGAAAAAAAAAATCACACAAACAGCAGTGCATGATCCATATTTACACACACACACACACACACACACACACACACACACTTATCCTTCAGATGTGTATCAAATACTCAGTGTAAACACACACACACACACACACACACACACACACACACACACACACACACACACAGAACAGGAGTTACCTTCAGCCACACCCCAGGGGTACTGCCTGCCCCTCACACGCTTCCCGTTAACCTCGATGATGGTGTTGCTGCCCACCACGGCCAGCGGGAGGCGGTCCTGAGAAAACACGGCGTTCCGATGCGAACGTTATAAATTCCGATCCGGAAATTTTCCTTTCTAACATCAGCTTCAAGTGAGAAAACAACACACCTTGATCTTCTTCACCAGCTTGTTCTCCTCCTCATCGTCCGTCTCAGGAAACTCGTAGATTTTGATTTTGTGCTCCTGGATTTCTCGCATTATCTGTGCAGAGGGAGGAAAAATCCTAATTACCCACAATCCACCACTCCTGTGTCATTAATCAGAAAGTAGTTCTTCACAGCAGTGTGCAGAAAAAACACTGCAAATTCATTTCACTTCAGAATGTGTCAATAAATAAATAAATAAAAGAGTAAAAAGTGATGATTTAGAAGAAAACGACGTAAACAGGGTTAGAAATCGTGCTGCTGCTCTGATTGGTTCTCACCTGCAGCCTCGTTCTCTAAATACATTTGCACTTCCTCTCTTACATCTGGTCAATGTGGTCACACACACACACACACACACACACACACACCTGCTTCTTGAACTGCTGGCACTCCTCTGGAGTCAGTGTGTCTGCTTTGGCTATGAGAGGGATGATGTTGACTTTTTCATGTAACCGCTTCATGAACTCAATATCCAGAGGCTTCAGTCTGAAACAGGAAGTAAAAGAGACATCAGAGCGTGAGACAGAGGTAGACAGAGGGTGAGAGAGAGCATGAGAGAGAGCAAAAAACAGAGTGTAAGACAGGGGAGACATTCTCCCTCACCACCATGCTTCACAGAGAGAGAGAGAGAAAGAGAGAGAGAGAGAGCGAGTAAGGTCATGCCTATCAGCTCTTTTCTCATCACTATCCCGTGAAGTCTCATACAGCTGCTGCTGTTCACTTCCTCATGTTGATGATTCACTTCCTGGTTTTGATGAATATGTTGGAATATATTTTGGTGCATATTTTTATATTTATATTTTAGAGTATTTTTCTGTATATTTATGGAGTATATTTATTATTAGAACTAAACAGATGTCCTGAGACACTTTATAATGGGTTTTTGGTAGTAGGAGCTCAGTGGTTAATGCTCTGGGTCACTTATCAGAAGGTTGAGGGTTCAAACCCGGTATTGACAAGCTGCCACTCTTGGGGCCCTTGAGCAAGGCCCTCAACCCTCAGGTGTTCCGGAGGCGCTGTATCGTGACTGAGCTCGCGTTCCTACCCCAGCTTTCTAACATCACGGGGATACGCAAAAAAGAATTTCACTGCGCAGTAAAGTACATGTGACAAATATAAAGCGCCTTACAGCGCCACCTTGTTTATTACTGCACCACTGTTTATCACTGGCTCAAGTCTCTCTCCACCCGAGACCAACTGTGGGCAAAGAAAAAGTTGCTGCCATTTATTCCTAGACACATGTTTAGGGTGGACATTCTTCCTTTAGGAAGTACTAGGAAACACACACACACACACACACACACACACACACACACACACACACACACACACACACACACACACACACACACACACACACACACACTATTGTAGCTGTCCTGCTGCTGTGTGTTGTCCATGCTGCAGGAGAACAGAAGATCATCTGCTCCGTCTCTAATCACTGACTGAAACAACATGACTGAATTGTTCCTTTGTTCCAGGCGTGTGTGTGTGTATGTAAGTGTGTGTTCAGCTGTGTGTATAAATATATGTGTGTGTTCAGCTGAAATAAGACACACACAAAGCCAGCACTGAACACATGCCAAAATAGCACTCGGTTCTTTTACACACACACACACACACACACACACACACAATAAAATAACGCTACACAGCTCAGTCAAGCTGAAATAAAAGGGGTCCAAGCACCAATACAGATCTGGCACCAAATCCCTGTTCCAGTCCAAGATCCACCCTGTGTTTTTTGACACCATGTTTGTTTGAGTTTCAGACTGTGATGAGAAATTGAACACTAGTAAAACAAACACAAACACTGGAAGAACAAATACACACAAAAAGCTGAAGAAAACGCTGTGATGCTGCCGTGTGTGCGGGTTCTGACGCGGCAGTACTCACCCGTGTCCAGAGGGGGCGATGAAGTACAAGCAGCAGTGCACTCTGTTGTCAGGCATCTGCCGTCTGTTGACACGTGACTCTGAGTTGAGGTAATCCTCAAACTTACTGTCGATGTGATCCGTCACCGGCTGCCAGCTACACAAAACAAACAAAAACAGACAAACATGAACGAGTCGTTCTCAGTAAAGCCGCAGCTGGTCTGCGTAGCCGCATCCGTACCAGTTACTGTTGTCCACAGCGTCTCCGAACCCCGGCGTGTCCACGATGGTGAGCAGCAGCTGCACGCCGCCCTCTTTTACCAGCACCTTCGACTGTTCCACCTGCACACACACACACACACACACACACACACACACACACACGCCTTCGTCAGGATAAAAATACTGGAACACTGCGGTTGATTGCTACAATCTGACTGGGCGTCGCTACTCAGACTGCTGATCCGGGAAGAGGCCATTTTAAGAACCGTTCCAATCGCAAAGTTCTTCAAACGTGCATGAAAATGTTCTCTTTGTAAAAAAAAAAAAAAAAAAAACATTTCCCACAATGCACCACAAAACCAAACGCTTGCTAAGATTTCTGCTTATGATGTCATATTTTAAGACATTTGTTCCTCAGGCAACTTCATCCACAGTCGTATGTAGTGTGTTATAGTTGTTGTAGCGTGTTAGCGGTGTTGTAGCGTGTTAGCGGTGTTGTAGCGTGTTAGCGGTGTTGACATTGTTTGATTTTTAAAAGTTTAACAATTAAAAATAAAATCCATCAGTAAGCCTTCGATCCTGCTCGAGGAACCGGGAAAGGAACACGTGTGTGTGTGTGACTGAGCAAACATCTACACAATTTCTAAAGGAAACTGAGCTGAAGTGCTGCGGGGACACGACCCGAGGTGTTCATAATGTACAACTACTAATGACAACAAAAAAACTATAAAAAAAAAAAGTTCATTACAACAGAGAAAGAAAGAAAGAATGAAAGTGAGAGAAATATATAGAACAAGGAAACAAAAAGAAAGAAAAAAAGAAAAAAGAATGATAGAAAGTGTATGATAACATCAGTCTGTTGGTTTAGTCGGGGCAGTGGGGTGGTGTCGGTGGTGGTGGGGGATGGGGGTTTTGTTGTGTGTGGTCATGTGACCTCTGGACAGCAGGGTTGGGGGAGTGGGCTTGTCGTGCGTGGTCATGTGACCAGGACATGGCGTGATCAGTGTGAGGATGTGTGGTGATTCAGGGTTTGACACCCCTTTTCACCAGGAGCTGAGGAGACACCCAGAGACCAGGGCGTGGTGCTGAGAGCTGAACCTCGTGATGAGAGATCACACCGTGCGGTGTGTGTGTGTGGGTGTGTGTGTTTCTGCTCACTGTGTGATTACAGCGAGTCTCCATGAAGGTCATGCACATCATCTGAGATGCTCATGGTGCCTTCAGGCACTGCTGCTGTTTCTGACCTTAATGCTGCAACATCAATCCTGATTGTCTCCCAACTTCACAGCGAACCCACTTTAATACATACTACAGCTGTGCCCATAAAACGCCTGAGAAAAACAGCTCTCTCTCTTTCTCTCCCTCTTTCTCTCTGGTCTTCAAAACCCTTCAAACCGCACAGCCTGAAAATGAAGCGGAACCCTGTCATATTGGGTTTAAAGATCAGCAGCTGCACCTGAAATGCTGCCAGACCACATTCGGGTCGAAATGGGAAACATTTGCGCTCCAGCACGAGAGCAAAACTGGGGAAATAAATCAAAAACGAGCCGCGATGTCGCGAAATCTGTTGCACCTCGTTTAAAGCGGCCATATGGAACATTTAAACATGCTTTTAGATCTGCTCTAATAATCCAACACACATCAGGGATATAAAAATCTACAACATTTTTTTTTTATGGCCTAGAGTTTTGAGGCAAAAGTATTCGGACACCCGACTTTCCCAGTCATAAGCAGATCATCTGCCAAACTGATGTTGTGATGGACATCTTTGGATGCAGTAGCATGAAATTTTCCTTCACTTATACTAGGAGCCGTAAACCTCTCTTCTGTGCACAAAGCCAGCTCCATGAAGATCTGCTTTACGTGGGTTGGAGAACATGGAAGATCTCTCGCTATATCGAATATAAGCAGTGCAAAATCCTCGCAAAATCTGGAGAAACATCTTCCCAGAAGAGTGGAGATTATTGTAACAGCAAACAGGGACTAAATGTGGTATGAGCATATTTATGTCAACACACGCTGATATTTCTGGAATGTCTGGATTTGAGGAGACTTTTTAAGATCACTGAGGTCGGTGCTGAGGTCGGCGCTCTCGCTCGCATGGGCTGAGATGATGAGATGTAAAACAGTTCCAGCCACTGCTTTGGATCGCTGAACCCACTTCAAAATACAGATTTGAAAAAAATCTGTTTAAAAAAAAAAGTCTACACTAAAAAAAAAACCACGTTAACAAACCCTCACGTGTCCATTATCAAGTTTTGCTAGCTAGCTAACGTGCATGTTAGATTTAGCTTCTGAGAACTTCTCATGGTTCAGTTTGCCAGGATAATATCATTTTCAAAGCTTGAATAATCATACAATCAAATAATAAAAAAAAAGTTGCTAGCTAAACAATTTCTATTTGCTAGTTCTTTAAGCTCCTCCCCCAAACTGTGACAAATGTTAAGAGTATAAAAGGTAACGTTGCTTCGTCCATCATCAGATGCACGGCAGATGATTGTATAAATGTAAAATTCACTACAATGCTGGAAGAGGGCTGTAAAATTTCAAAAGTCGCTTTAACATAATTGCTAAATGCCAAATGCTAATGCCAAATGTAATTAATCAAATTGCTAAATGCCAAATGCTAAACAAGAACTAAATTCCCTCCCCCCAAGTCATGTGACCGTTTCCTAGATGATTTGCATCCTGCTTGTTTTTTTGGACGCACGTCTGTCTCGTAACGTCCTGCTCCTCCTCAGGCTGCTGATCATTTGGAGAACCATCCCAGTCGAGTCCTTCAAACGTGAACATTCTACAGATAAAACCGGTCTGAACACAAATATGACACACTAGAACATTCATTCCCAATACGCAAGTGTACATGCGCAAACACCATGACACAGTACAATGAGACAGTAACACAATACAGTGTAGCATTGAGGAGTTCACAGAAATTTTCACACTTCCTCCTTCAGGCGGTGTTTGTTTCCAGGCTGGCTGTGGTTCTTCTCAGTAACAATAAACTCCAATAAAAAAAGCCAATGAATTCATGCGGTCGTTCAGTGAAAGTATTTAGAGCTGGGTGTGACGTGTGTGTGTGTGTGTGGACACAGATGATAACCCTAAGCTCAGCTTTATGACTTACTTTCTACGACCTTCAACACCTGGTCTTTCATATTTTCTGTGTGACACTGTGTGACACTGCTTATGTTTCTATTCAACAAACTAAATTTCCTTCGACCAAACAAATCTATAAAACGTCCAGATGTTCCACTTTATTCCCACTGAAAAATCATCCCTTAGCATGAAGAACAGTTTTACACTCAGCATCCGGACACTTCGTTTCTCCAAACGTTCAGCTGAAACACTGTAAAACTCAACAAAGGTGTTCGTCATTAGTTGAACGTTTCTTTGCAGATCAGTAGGATTGAGGTGCGATGACTGGGCAGGCCATGATACACATCACTCCAGACGACTGTTTCTCTCTAAAGAACACTTGCAGAGTTCGAACTGCGCTTGACTCATCGTCTTGTTGTATGGTGAAGTCTCCTTCAATGAGCTGCAGTCCAGACGGAATCACATGGTGCTGAACTCTGGAATGGGAGATGTTTCGGGTCATTTTCACCTCCCTGCTCAAAAACAACCCCAAACTATCAAACGTCCACCTCCATGTGTGAGTGTGAGGGAGTCTGATCACATCTTCTTACACAAGTTCTTCTCTTAGAGACACAAATGTCAAATTTGGACCCCGCAGAAATTTCATCCACTCGTTCACAGTGTGTTTTTGCCTTTTAATGAGTTTGTTGCATAGAAACAGAAGGAACATGTATCTCAAAGAAACCCTCCCCCCAGGCTCTGTAAAGCTGCACTATAACTGTTTGCTAAACCTGAAATTTCATTCCCTCTCATATGTTGATAGAATAAAAATCCCAAACTAATCCACAATATCATTTACTAAGCTACTATACACACTAACTGAGGGGTCCAAGCACCTTCCAGACAAACAATTAAAGATACACAGCACGATGTTCATGTTTTGTCAATGTAGCCTTTAAGGAAATTCAACACAATTTTTATAAAGTAGTGAGAAGCTGTAACATTTTTGAGTAGAACGTCAGACAGGTAGACAGGCCACGCCCCCTGCGATGACCACTATAAGGTGGTTTCTTCACTGTAAACCCCCCTGAAAACCCCGCCGTGATTATGGCATTGGCCTCAGGATCGGATGCTTACAGGTGTTTAGGTGTTCCTAGGGTCGAGGAAGTTACAACAGATTGGAGATGGCCCACACGTGTACATGTCCAGGCAGAAGAAGCTTTGCTCTAAACAAGGAGTCACTGAGGTAAACATTTGTATTGCAAAATGTTATGCATATTTGAATGTGGTGATGCAACTAATAAATCGGTTCTTTATACAGTGGCCAACACACCCCACTTTCTAATGAGCCTGCAGTTCCAGAGGTCTGGAGAGCGAGCAAGTGCCACACCTCACCTGTGAGCAGGTAAACATCTTTAAATGAAGAAAAAAGAATCTGGCATTAGACTGGGTAACAAATTGGGGTGGATATGAACGATCCCTAAGGTGCATTTAAAGGATTAGAGAAGATCTGAGTGTGTGTTCATCATGACAGCTCCAAAGCATCATCACACTGCTTACTTGTTTCAGAAAACAAACCCAAATCCAACTAAATAAATGTTACACAATATAATACAGTGCTAAAATTCTCCATTCTGATTGGTTGAAAGGTGTTGATTCATATTAAAGTTGTATTCTGCGTGTTTATTTCATTACATTGGATTGTGATTGGCTGGAGTTCCAGGTGTGAGTTCAGGTAGTTGGTGGTCAGTTTCAACACCAATTCCATCCATAGTGAGGCAGCTACTGTAGATGTTTCCTAATGACCTTACTGAGCTCAATGGAGGATTTCTACATGTGGAGGAACCTAAACGGTAAATACGGGGATTTTAACAAAATAAACATCTCGTGGCACAAGAATAATTTGATGAGCACACACTTTCATGTAAATAAATGTAGTTCCTGGGTGTAATTTCGAGCTCCAATGAGCCGCATACAACCCTGATTCCAAAAACACTTGCTGTGCAAAATGTAAATAAAAACAGAATCTCCAAAATCCATATTCTATTCACAATGTTTAAACTGAGAATCTGTACTATTTTAATAAAAAAAATAAGGTCATTATTAATCTGATGGCTGCAACATGTATCAAAACAGTTGGGACAGGGCCATGTTTACCACTGTGTAGCATCATGTCTTCTGTTCTGTACACATCTGGGCACTGAGGAGACCAGTTGCAGTTGATTTGGGAGATGAAGGTTGTCCCATGTGTGTCTGATACTGGATTCTACCTGCTCAACAGTTCTGGGTGTCCTTTGTTGCATTTCTCGTTTCATGATGCAAGGTTTTGAAATGGACAAATTCATGGACATTTTACATTTAAATATGTTCTCTATGATCTATTGTGAATAGAATATGGTTTTATGGGATTTACAAATCATAGCATTCTGTTTTTATTTCCCAACTATCTTGGAATTGTATAAAATAAGGAAACTGAAGTATTCTGTAATTGATATCTGCTCTGTAAACATCAGTGACAGCTTAAACGCCTCAATGCTGGGAAGTAAGCATGGTATAATGTGATAATCTATGGTTAGGTCTGAGGCCTTACACCATTATAATGTTCTTCACTTCATCTTTACCCTCAACACTCTGTACCTCTACATTGTGCACCAACATCCTGCCACACCTCACACCTAGCTAGTTAATGGATTGTTACTTTTATTTAGCACAAAATGTTATTAGATTGATCTAAAACACAGAAAGAAATTTCTTAGAACTGCATTGAAATGGAGACAGGGCGAGACTTTTGTGGTCTGACTGGGAAGTGTGTGTCTCAATCACACTGAGATGTGAAGGAAAAGAGCGTGTACAGACATGCAGCGCATCAGGCAACGCTATTATTGAACTATGCTGAGAAACCAGAAGGATGATTTTCCTTATCCGTGTTGATGTCTGAATGAAAAAATTAAAGAGAGAACACGGACGAGAAACCAAAAAAATTGTGATGTCCTCTCAACATCAAAGCGAACAAAACCGCAAGACGGGTACAGAAGAGGAGTTTCCTCCCAGCGCTTCCTCTCTGTACATCTGAAACGCTTCAGTGGCCTGAGGCTGAGGCTCAACACTATACAGTTACTGCAGTGTGAGGCGTCAAGAGCATTCATGGAGGTGTGCGGTTACGGGAAAACCATCAACAAAATAAGTGGGATCAAAGCAGACGTATATCAACCGAGCCATGCCCCCTGCATAACTTTTCATTGCTCTTATAACACGTTGAATAGTCAATGCTAAAACTCTGGTAACGTGTGTGATGTATGTTTTATCCTTTTACAGCTACATTTCTTAATGCTATGAGTAAGACTAGTGTATACGTGCTGGTCAGAGCATCAAAACCTGCCATCATTTACAAGAACTAAAACTATGGCTATGAATGACTGTGTGTGTGTGTGTGTGTGTGTGTGTGTGTGTGTGTGTGTAGCAAAGCCAAGCCCTTAAGCCACTTACCAGCCTGAAATTCATTGCACAATGACATAATAACAATAATCACACTTGAGTCTTCTTTCGTCACTGTGCGAGACGAACAATTAGTCTTTTTGACATGATAATGATAGAGAACGTGTGTGTGTGTGTGTGTGTGTGTGTGTGTGTGTGTGTGTGTGTGTTCAGACCACAAGTAGATGTAAGTAGGCTAGGTAAGAGAATACACATTCAGAGACGCACTGTTACTGTAAAAATAAATAATCGAGTGACCTGACATAAATGTAACCCGTTACAGACCTGAAGCCGATTGTTTTCCTGTGAAACTACAACAAAAGTTAAAGTTGAATGCTGGAGATGCTTTTCCCTTCACCGTGGTTATAAAGAGTGGTTAAATGTGCTCTTAAAGACCTCCTGTCAGCTCGAACCTCTGTCTGTTCACCTTCAACCTCCTCTATCTTTCTCTCACTAACTTCGCTCAGTGTTCAGCAGGAACGTAAACTGAAAGCTACCTCACGTTCTGCGGGAACATAAACTGAAATTTACCTCACATTCAGTAGAAACTTAACTTGAAAGTTACCTCATGTTCAGTGGCAATGTAATTTGAAATTTACCTCACGTTCTGCAGGAACATAAACTAAAAGTTACCTCACGTTCGGTTGGAACATACCGTGAAATGTACCTTGTGTTTGGTGGGAACAAACACTGAAATTTACCTCATGTTTGGTTGAACGTATCCTAAAAAGTTACCTCACATTCATAAGGAACGTAACCTGAATGTTACCTCATGTTCGTTGTGAACGTTACTGGAACATTACTCATTTGACGTGAACGTGACCTGTATGTTGCCTCATGCGAGTTGTAAATGCTACCTCATGTTTGAACGTTACCTAAACATTGTGTGTTTAAAGTGAACATTACCTAAACGTTACCTGATGTTTAGTTGTGAACGTTACCTGAACTTTACCTCAAGTTTAATATGAATGCTACCTAAATGTGAGGCAAAAAAAAAAGCACTGAAGCTTCACATGTATGTTTGTGTCCCGTTACAGTTACAATGTTAAAGTTGTAATTGGCGCATGCTGCCAATTCGTGCTCTGGCATGTACTGATGCAAACCGATTCATTTTTCACATCGCTACAACAAAGGAAAAAAATTCCAAGGAAATATGACACGATACGCAGATGGCAGAGTGGCACCGGGGTTTGGACGTCCAAGGTTAGACAAAGGTGAGAAGGCTATTGCTGTGTCAGGAAGGTGTGTGTGTGTGTGTGCGCGATCTGAAGGTTGTGTTGGTTGGAAGTTTGCTGCAGTGCGTCTCTGCTGGAAGCGAATGCGTAAAGCAGGCTGTGTGGAGGCGGTGAAGTGTGGGAGAGAGGCACGCTTTTGGGAAAGGCATTTGCTAACCGCCCACACTGCGGCCTGGCACTGACACGCACACACTCCACAACGGCAAGCTATTTCAGGCTTCTGTGTGTGTGTGTGTGTGGTGTGAGAACAGTGATTATGATGGTGAAGGATTGCCACCTCCGTGATTGAACGAGAGGACGGTGAGAGAACGCCTATGATAAGACGTGCGGATCACCGATCAGATATCTACATAAAAATATAGAACAATTAAATAAATAAAGCTCTGTTCCAAAGGTTAGAATTCCACAGTACTTTGTCCAATAATTACTATGGATACACCAGAACATCTCGCATTGTTCAGCTAAACATCACCGCAGATCTGCTCACAGGATCCATCCATCCATCCATCCATCCATCGTGTGTGAGATCGGCAGGTTTACGGCTGTGCTGACAGCTGGATTTGTGATGGATTTAAATGTGAAACCTCTTACTTTTATCCAGGTTACACACACACACACACACACACACACACACACACACACACACACACACACACACACACACACTGAGAGTGATATGATCTACGACTTGAATGAATAAATAATGATAATAACTGAAGGATCCCTGATTGCGGAAAGAACGAAAAAAATCCCTGCACGTTTCCTCCATAATTCGAGGGAATATATTGTGGTGTTTGGACCCCAACCAACTCACTCCCTTCCTGTGCACTTCTAGATTCACGCCTGTGGGTTACATAAGCACACCGAGATCCGTGTGCTGGAGTCGTTTTAGAGTTAAATGTCGGATAGATTCTGTATCTTGACGCTAGTTTGTTTAGTGGTTTTCTTTAGGAGCCGTGTCTCATCTCATCGGATACCACGTGACCACGTTATATGTTACAAGTGCGGGTTTGTTGATTTCAGAATGGTTTTGAATTTTATTTCGTTTGGTGGATCTCACTCACTGGTCTGGGGCGGCGGCGAAAGAGAGTGGCTTCTGGATGCAAACTGTTAAATTCTTAGAGATTCTTAAAGAGAAAGTAACACACACACACACACACACACACACACACACACACACACACACACACACACACACACACACACACACACACACACACACACACACACACACACACACAGTTCCTTTAGGCTCTCTCTCTAAAATAGTGAGGGACAGTGTTTTTTTTACATAATCTAAATTTTTTTCATAATCTCACCACATGCATGAATTGTCTCACTTCCTTCCTTCCAAACTAAATTTTTTAAAATTCATAGCTCAATACACGCTTGAGATGATCGTTAAGAGTAAGACCTAAACGTCCTCAAGATCAGTGCAACGTGTCACCAGAAACATTCAAACCTAATTTGAGCAAAACTAAGAAATGACTTCCGTTCACAATGCCGCTGATGATGAAATGAAGTTTCGGCTGTAATTTCCCGTCGCTGTCTGCGTAATGCAGACGTTTCTCCGTACCTGTCTGTAGTCAAAGTAAACACCTGCGTACAGGACACACCCCTTACCTGTACGGTCTTCTTGATTCTGTGAGAAGGTCCAGGATACTCTGCGGAGTAAAGGTCTGTGAGGAACAGCGAGTTGATAAGCGTCGATTTCCCCAGTCCGGATTCTCCTGCAAGACACAGACCATAGATTAGGATACGAGGAACACGAGTTTATATGTAAAAGCGGTTCAGCTGAGCTCGGTGCTCTTTAGAAGCACTTACAATATACAGGCAAAAAGATTTGTGGACACCTAAGCACGAGGCGTATTTGCTTTTTGAACGTTAGATAAAAGAAGAACATTGACACACTGAGCTGAAGAGGTTAGAAGCATTTCCTTGCTGAAATTGACACGTTGATTGTGCGATTTAATGCTGAGGAAGTACAAGACACAAGTTAGTTCCTGTTATCACCTACATTACAACCGAAACACTCATTCACTAACATCTCTCTCTTCATCTGTTTGTCTCTCGCTCATGAGTTTAACTCAATGTGTGCTTCATTGGCATAACAAAACATTTTTGTATTGCCAAAGGAAAAAAAAAAAAAAAAAAAAGAGAGAGAGAAAGAGATAGATCAGGCGCACACTGGCACAGAGCTCAGTTTCCTCTCCTGACCTTTACTGTGTTTCTCAAACAACCCAAACAGTCAAGCAGCAACAAGCCACAATGCTGAATACAGCCAAATACACACACACCCCAAAAACACACTCAAATATACACCCAAAAACATACTCCAAAAACACTCAAATAATAATAATAATAATAATAATAATAATAATAATACGGTTTAAGTCCATCATATAGAGAAAGTATCAGGGGAAGAAATAAAGGCCTGTGGGTGGAGCTCAAGATGAGAAAGGGTACTAAATGATGACTAAACAGGCCTGTGGTGCTGGATGCCTCACCTCTCCTCACCTTACCTCACTTCAGTGCTGACGTACTGGAGAGATTACATCACAGTTTTCATCCACCCCTGTGTCTGTGTGTGTGTGTGTGTGTGTGTGTGTGTGTGTGTGTGAACACATGTTCAAGTCCATCAACCTGAAGGCAAAAGCATCCCACAACACCATGTTCTACACAACACACCCAGTAACAGAGGATCCACAGCTCCTGCCTGGTTTTCTGGAGAAGTCAAACGTGAATAAGCGCTTTTTATAACTATTTCATTTAGAAAAAAATGTTTTATTTGTCTCCAGCTTTTATCTTGCATTGACCAGGAACAGTCCACATTTTCTTTTCTTTTTTTTCAAGGTTCAAAGTCGAATTCGTGCAGCGATTTTGAGAAATTTCCGGATGCAAATTTGAAGGCGGAGGAGATAGCGGTGAGGAGAACTCGAGAGGAACCAGGCTTAATTTTAAACCCGTTCCCTAAGTGTTATAAATAAAATCATTACTTCTGTAAAATATCATCAAAAACTGCAAATGAGATCTAATCTAATTACGGCTGGAGAGGAAAGTTGGAGAACATCTGCAGCTGCATCGCACGTCTGTAAAAAGTCCACACGCAAATGACTGGTATTTGAATGTCCCCGGTACGAGGTTCTCACTTCGCTCGCACTGAAACAATCTGACAGAATGAAATGAACTGGTGTGTGGTATCTGTAGGATCTAAACGACCGGCTCGATTGTGTGTGTCGTCCCGGTTCGCTACGAGCGGCTTAATAAATACACGTGTTAATTATCCGGCGGGAACACAATGTTATAACGATGTGGCTTTGGATGTAAAAGGATGGGGGTGAGATGATGGTGATAGTGGACGGGTTGAAGTGGAAATAGAAAGGCTGGGAGGATTCAGGGCGCTGGAGGCTCGGGAGCGGCCAACTCACTTCCTTTAAAGGAAATATCCCACAGCTGTGTAAATGCTGCTGAGGGAACTCCCCATCGCATGACAGAGGTGGAGGGGGCAGGAAGTGGGAGAGAGAGAGAGAGAGAGAGAGAGAGAGAGAGAGAGATACTGGAAGGGCTAATTTGTAAATCCCTGCATGCAAATCTGCATGACCTGACAATCGACAATACGCATTTTGTGCTTTTACTGGAAAATGGCACTTTATTCCTCCTACACCTCAGTAAAAATCAGGGTCCTTTCATTCATAAGAACAGTTACTGCACATTTTACCCGTTTAGAGTTTTATGACGATCGCCGGGTCTCGCTCGTCTTCTCACCAGCCTCAGTTTGTCCATCGAGTTAATTATAAGACCGACTGTGGTTGCAGTTTTACCTCTGGCACTGGAGACTCGTTGCGTAACAAGCCGTTACTATAGAAACGACAACCCCTTAGACTACATTGGTTTTGCCGATTAATCAGCGCCGATAGTTGATTGCTGGAAATATCGGCAAAAATACATACTGTATTTTTTTTATATAGTTTTTCCGGGTTCCGCTGTCATTAAAAAAGCGGCTTCACTATTTGGTTTTACATGCTAAACTGCAAGGAGAGTGCTAAATTATATTTACTAATTATAATTTATTATTTATATAAATATAATTTTTAATTCATATATTAATTTTTTCATGATTCAGTAATTAATTTATTTTTGGAATAAATTTCAGTACCATTTACTGTAGTGTTGTTTGCTTTTTTTTTATCTAGTATGCATTATAAGAACTATCTGTTGATTAATCAGTTATCGGCGCAGTACGACCCAAACTAGCTAGCGGTACAATCTGCTGCCTTGCACCTATGACAGACCCACCATCAGGTCTGCTCTTACAGAAAACTAATCAACACCTTCTAACTAATCAGAATCCAGATTAGATCCAATTTAAAACAATGACAGTTTACTAGCAATTTTAGACTAAGCTGCAATAAAATACCGGTCACTGAGTCATGGACGTCATAAAGCGTGACAAAAACGTTAACGGTTATCGTTATGCAGTAGAGGGAAAGTCCTCTGCCGTGTCACCGCCAGCACAAACAAAGCTGCTGCTGACGGCTAATCCTTCATGTGGCACGCTGTGCCAAAACCCAAATGCATAAAAACCCAATAACACAACATCGAGATCGACTCCCACACGTTTTGGCAGGTCTGCTCATTCGCAAATATTGACTTCTTTCCTTCCTCCAGCAGCTGAAAGTCTCTACTTCCTTTTACCTGCCAGTCAACCGACTGAAACCCACTGACAACTTTCTACCATCTGCTTCTATAATCAAGTCAGGTTCTCAGTCTACCTGGTCAGATCTCCATATCTGTGTACAGTGAGATGAAGCATTACAGTGCGATACACGGCCTCCGTACACCGTCACAAACACTACAGCTGTGAGACCAGAGCCATGGACGCTTTGGCAAGAGCTTGAGGGTGATCTGATCTTCAAATCTGAGTCAGTCACAGATTTTACATTCATGTGGAGGTGTGGCCTCTGCTTCTGCCAGTCTTGATGAACAAGGCGTGGCCTCTGTCAATCCTGATTAAAATGATTTCGCATCTGTATGTGCTAGTTTTAAGGAAGGTGTGGAATTTGTATTATTCATTTCAGATAAAGGGGCATGGCCTTGTTATCCATCAATCCTGATTAAGATGTGGAATTTTTTATCTGTCAGTCTTGATGAAGGAGGCGTGGCCACTGTCAATCCTGATTAGGGAAGTGTGGGATCTGTACCTACCATGATGCAGCAAAAGGTTCCCTCTGTATCTGTTAGTCTTGATGAAGAAGTCGTGTTTTCTGCATCCATTAGCAATCATGAAAGAATTGTTGCCTATGTATTAGTTAGTCTTGAAGGAGGTGTGGCCTCTGTATTGGTCAGTCTTTATTAAGGAGGTGGCCTCTGTATCTTTCATTACTGATAAAGATGATTTGCCCTCATGTATTCCTCAGTCTTGATGAAGGGGGTGTGGCCTCCATGTCTGCCAGTCTTGATGATGATGATTTTGTCTTTGCAGTCTTTAATTTCTGGGAGAACATATGACCTCTCCTCTCTCAGCACTGGAAGTATAAACCTCCTGAAAGTCAAATGGTTCTCGATCCCACCACCCTCTACACGAGTGCTGGGGCATTATGGGTTGACGAGGAGAGCTGCGGACCTCAAGTGGAGTGCAGCTGTAGATTTCAGCACGAGATTTCAGATGGTGCTGTTCTGTTGCTGGCTGTGAGTGGATAAAAGGAATTACAGGAAACTACCCACCCACAAGCCACTATAACACACACACGCACACACACATTCCAGTCAGGGGTGGGTGGGGGTTGGTCTGGTTCACATTTGTTTTGAGAACACATTCTCGGAGCCCCTGTCTCTGTGAAATCCATCACTCATGCGAGTTGCTGAGCGCTCCAGCATCAGGTTCCTGTATGAAACAAAGCCATGTCCCAAACACACACACACACACACACACACACACACACACACACAGGGTTCGCCACTTTCAAGTCCATCAGCACAGTGAAGGACAACTTGTTCGCCTCACTTTAATTTGCTAATGGAGAGTCCTGGTGCTAGCCTTGGGCTTCACTTATAGTCGCTCAGAAGTAAATGCGCCCATCGTCCTCATGACTGCATGAAGCTCGTAACTGAATCAGCGTTATTATGATAGTGAGGATCACTGCTGGCGTGCTCACACTCAGGGCAGCCGACGGCACGTGTCCCTGTAACAAAGCCTTTTTACATATTACCTGTCATTCAGTCACCTTCAGTAGGGGCTTCATCCCTGTCAGGGTCTTGATGGATCTGGTACCATCACAGAAACAAGAAGTATGAGGTGGGAATTCTGAGCAAGAGATGGGAATTCTGTGCAGCAAGAGAAATTCTGGGCATGAGGTAAAAAAATTCGGGAGCGCATTTGGGAATTCTGGGCACAAAAAGGTGATGACTATGGGCCTTAAAGATGGGAATTCTGGGCACAAAATGGTGGGAATTGTGTCCATAAGGAGAAAATCCACCCCAGATGGAACACTAGTCCATAACAGAGAGCTCATCCACACACGCTTATTGAAAACTAGAAGGTAAGTGACCACAGACAGTCCACCAACCAGTATGCGTTTTTTCTGAGTTAGAAGAGAACCTGAGAACCCAGTAAGAACCAACACACAGAGTAACCTGACCACAGGACTGAACCTTTGACCCTGGAGCTGTGAGGCAGCAATGCTCCATATCTAACAGATATTAAATTTCATACCCTTCGAGCGTTCGCTCCTGAAAGTAATGGATTTCACAAACCACTCTTACTTAAAGCAATCGGACAGGATGCTGGAATTGTTTCCTAGACGTATTCCAGACAAATCTCTTTTTCTTCCCCTGACTATACTGCAGCTTCGGGAAAAAGGTCCAGCTGGCGAGTACAAGCGAAGGAAGTGAAAATAATCAGTGTGCAGGATACGTGTTTCGAGAGAATGTGTGTGGAAGGAAAAGAAGCGTAGCGTAGAGGAATATCTTTGATGGGACGGATGTGTTCTGGTCCATAGCCAGGACCTATAGTACGGATGTGTGTGAGAGAGAGTGTGTGAGCCTGACTGAACATGACTCATCCTGGCCCACCCACCTGACAGTGCGTGAACAACACGAATAACATGAATAACATGAAAACCGAGTGATCTGGAGAAGAGTTGGTGGGAAAATGGAATCTGCAGAGCCTCCAGCATGCACTGGTGAGATTTATGAGCCCGGTTTAGCATCTAAACGGGCATAAAACATTTTTCCTGCTGAAAGATCTACTCACCCACGACCATTAGTGTGAACTCGAAGCCTCTCTTCACCGACTTTCTGTACACTTGGTTGGGGAGGTTTGCAAAGCCCACGTACCCATCCAGGTTCTTCTGTTGCTGTGGGGCGAAACCAAAACACATGTAGCAGTTTAAATATCACTCTGAGAGAAATCAGAGAAGATCATTGGGGCAAAGGTAGAAGAAGTGACAGGAAAGTGTTTAAAAGTCCACTTTTACCACAGAATTTGCAGGTATTAAATTTTTTAAGATGATGATTTACATTATGTGTTTTTAATAAGATTTAGTAAGATTAGAAGAAAATCTGTGAGCCCACTCCACCATATTCCTAACTATCTTCACAAGGCTTCACCCACCCACCAGAGGATCAACGTGGGCTACAGATAGCACACGAAATAATCGACATTTAGAAGAAAAGTGTATCAAAGGCAAACAAAAATTGTTTTCCATGTGGTTTTCTCCCAGACTTGAACAAAGCTAAAGCTACATGTCCGATCTGTTTGTCCAAACGTTTGTTGACACCTGACCATAATATTGGTGCATACTTTTTGAAAATGCACTCCACTCTTCTGGGAAGATGTTCCACAAGATTTTGTGGGGATTTGTTTAATTTAAGGACAAGGCTGTGAGTAAAGTCAGGTACTGATGGAAGTGAGTATGACCTTTGGACATACATAAGCAGTGTTTATTGTACTATTGCATCTTGAAAGTGAAAGCACACTTACTTCCTGTGATAACTTACACTAAAGTGGTGATAAACATTCATTTCTATGTATCAGAACACAGTTTGGTGTTCAGATTTGAGAATTTGAGATAATAAAGCAAGTAAAACACATGCATGTAAAAGACATTCGTCCAAAACAAAAAAAAAAGAACAGAAGATAGAACGGATAACGGCGTCGTACTCACCGCTACTTTTGAGATCAGGAAGATACCATTATTCCACATGATGATGGTGAAGAAGTTCCGGGTCCAGCAGGAAACAATGGCAGAGAGAACGAGAGAGAAAGAGAGAGAGATTTAGTGACATCAGGTCATGGTTGAGTTGAGAATCAGCAGTGTGTACACAGTGAAACGATAGAATAGTGTTTTCCTGCAGAAGGAAAGAAGCGGGTGTGTGTATGAGAAAGCCGACACCTCCTGACTTCATCCTGTTAAATAAAGTGGGAATTTCCCCCGAAACGGCGTCCACATCTGCTCGAATGGAGAAGTGAGCAGGAATAATTTGACTAATGTCTAAAAACACACAAACAATAAAACATACAGGGGAAAGTGTGAGACTGGAGGAAACACAATGTGGAGATCTGTAGAGAGGTGGCAGCTTAGTGATTAAAGCATTGGACTTTGGATTTGAAGGTCATTAGTTCAAATCCCAGGCACACTAAAACGCCCCTTCCTGGGCCCCTAAAAAAGGCCCCTAACCCCATCGCTGCTCATTTGTATAAAAGTGATAAATGTAAGTTTCTTTGGATCAGGTTATCTGCCAAAATGCTATAAATCTAAATGAATACATGGGACTTTCTTGCTATGAGACGCACTATAGCGAAAACATTCATCCCCCTCTCCATCACTTTTCTCTCTCGCTCTCTCTGGAGAATAAAGAATACAGCTCATGATTCTGAGACTTGTTACACACTGTAGTAATTCCTGTGGATTGAGTTTCAGCTGCACGACAGACAGAGAGAGACACAAATGCAAAGAGATCAAGACACGAAGAGACACACAGAGAGAGAAAGAGACAAACCGAGAAAAGGGACGGAGAAAAAGTTAGACAATGAGACTGAGATAGAGGGAAATGTAGAGAAAGAAACATTATAGATAGAGAGAGAGAGAGAGAGAGAGAGAGAGAGAGAGAGAGAGAGAGAGAGAGAGAGGAAAGTGAAAAGGAAAGGCACAGAGCAACAAGAAGAGATGCAGAGTGAAAGAGACAAACTAAGAGAGAGACACATAGAACCAGACAAAGTAAGAGGCAGGGAAAAAGAGATACACATACAACCAGACAGAGAGAGAGAGACACTTCTGACCAATCAGAATTGAGAATTCGACCACACACTAACACTCAACACAGACAGAACGTGTCTTTAAGACTCTGGTGAACAGAATCACCTTCTTTGAGCTACACACCTTTTCCCTTCCAGAGATGGACAGAATTAAAGAGAAAAAAGAAAGAACATCAGCATCTTTGAAGCTGAATCACATGCAGTCCGAGAGACCATGAGACAGCAAAAGACAGTAAGAGACAGTGAGAGAGAAAGAGAGACAAACAGCGAGACGCCCTAATGAAGCACATGGAAGGGAAAAATGTGCAGATGCTGCACCACTTCCTGTCGATGCTATCGGCCTGACAGTTCCTCTGTAGGACAGGTGTTTGTAAAACAGAATATGAACTCGGTCCCACACACACACACACACACACACACACACACACACACAGGAAGTGATGTGTTTGCATGTGAATGAGGTGTGAACCTGATGTTTCCCCTACAGTCTACACAGTACACTCTGTAGAAAGGGAACATCAGTGTGTACAAATATAATCCACTTCTCAAAACACACACACACACACACGTTTTCCTCATGGGCAGAGAAAATAAACAGTGAAAGGCAACGTGAGACAGCATGAGAAGAGTGTATGTGCATGTGTGTGTGTGTGTGTATATACACTACACAATGACTGAACAACTATTGCACACTATTTACATGAGCGCGAGAGCGAGAGAGAGAAATATGAGAAACAGAGACAGAAAGGCAGAGGCACAATGAAAGGCAGATAGAGGGAGACACAAGACAGAGAGGCACAGCAAGAGACAGAAAGGGACAGAGAGACACAATGAAAGACAGATACACAGAAAAAAAACACAGAGCGATACATACAGTGGAAAGACAGGAAGAGAGACACGAAGAGAAGCAGAGAGAGACACAGATGGAAACAGAGATAAAAAGAGAGCAAAAGGAATGAAGACATACAGATAGAAAGAAGTTGAGAGACAGTAAACAAAACATGAAAAATATGGAGAGAGAGAGAGAGAGAGAGAGAGAGAGAGAGAGAGAGAGAGAGAGAGAGAGAGAGAGATGGAGGCAGGAAGAGAAACGATTTGTGCATATAGAAAGTGTGAGAAAGAAGGACGGAGATAAACGGGGTGAGGAGTGAACGAGTGTGGGAAGACGAGAGACGGAGAGAGAGACTGATGGACAGAAGTGACTCATACAGTTACTGAAACTGAATAAACGAATCAACATTGTTAGAGTAATAAATAAATCCATCAAGAGACGTTACAACATGAAGAATTAAACAAGGAGGAGGTTCCTGAGGACAAATTCTGTCCCTCTCGTTCTCGTTCTCCCTCTCGTTCTTGTTCTCTCTCTCTCTCTCTCTCTCTCTCTCTCTCTCTCTCTCTGACACACTGCTGGATGATATTTTAAAACGAAGCCCTTTCCCATGACCCTCAGCTTGGAATCCTGCTATGAAACTCCTCTGGCACAGAACACACTTCAGTGAGACACTGGGACAGCACATATCCAGGACAGTCCTGAGAGACAAAAGCACTTCCTTCTCTTCATCTCTTCCTCCTCTTCATCACTTCCCCTTCAGCAGAGACATGACGTTTACTCGAGGAAGACAGAGGGTTCAGAACTCCTGGTTTACAGCAGAGCACACAGCGAGTCACAGCATGTACAGAAGAGTCAAATCATGTTAATATAACCAAATACTGACTCACTGCCTCAGGAATCAAATCAAACGGTATCAGTGTCATTAATGTCAAATATTGATTCAATGCCTCAAGAATAACAGCATATCAGGTTTGGTGGTGGTGTGAAATGGAGGACTTGAATTGAATTGTACCATAGAGTCAGTGGTCATGTGGAATACTGACTCACTACCTCAAGAATCAAAATGGTATCAGAGTCAGAAGAATCATCAATTACTAAAAAAAAAAAAAATCTAAGAATCAGGAATCAAAATGGTTTCAGAGTTTTAAAAAAATCAAAGAATCAAAAATCAAAATAGTATCGGAGTCGGTGGTATCGCCAAATACCGACTCGCTGCCTTAAGAATCAAAATGGTAATCGAGTCAGCGGTAACTGAATACTGAATCGCTGCCACAAGAATCAAAATGTCATCAGAGTCAGTGGTACAATCAAATACTGACTCACTGCCTTAAGAATTGAAATTTAATCGAATCAAATCAGAGTTTTCTTGTTGAATACCGACTCACTGCCTCAAGATTCAAAATGGTATCAGAGTCAGTGGTATCTTCAAACACGCATCAAGAGTTGGATTCAGTGATATTGTAAAATATTTTCTGGTGCTTCAGAATCAACACACCTACATGATCATTTCTTTATTAACCAAACAGCACATGCTGCTACACCATCAGCTGACAGACACTGAGGTTCACGATCAAAGTTCATGAAGATAACGTGAACTTAACCACTGCAGTAAACAGCACTGCCTCACTTCCGCCGCTAGACATACCGTCTTCATGTCTCCGTGTCCAGGCATACGAGGTCCACTAAATTAGATGAGAAAGCAGAAGCGTGGATTGCAGAAGCGATGGATAAACTCTGCTGTTGTTCCATGGAAGTAGTTTGACTCGTTAGATCGCGAGGCGGAAACAATTCCGGTCGATAAAAACTCTAAGTTCCTGAGTGGATAAGAGCCTGGCGCTGATCCGACTGGTGTGGAGGCCAACCTGCCCCTCAGTCCCTTCACTCACTCACATCACTCAAGCTATATTAAATCACGTTTCAACTCGAATGCCCCGAGAGGCGTGTAGCAGGAACGTGGACCATCTCACGTCACTGTGACTTCCTCAGGAGCATCAGATTTTATCAGGGTGTGGAGGAAACAGTGTGGGTTTCAGATCCTTACACACACCATACACAATACACTATAGAGACTAAAGTCTGAACATCTCATTCCACATTTAGTCCATATTCCATTTATAATAACCTCCACTCTTCTGGGAAGATGTTCCACAAGACTTTGTGCTCATTCAGAAGATGTAGCTGATGTGAGGAGGCAGTCAGCTGAGGTGCTGTCTTCAGCAGATCTTCATGGTGTTGGCTTCAGGGGCATTGTAATGCTGGAACAGGTTTGGGTTCCGTAGTTCAAGAGGGAAAAATGTCAAGCTACAAAGACGTCCTACACAATTGCGGGCCTCCAACAGTTTCAGCAAGAAGAACATGTGGGTGAAAACGTTGGGTCTCCCAATACTTTTGAGAATCTAGGGAATGTACACACGAGGGTACGGGACTTTCATAGCGAGGGAACAATTTCCCCGTGACGCCGTCCGACACTGATTTCATTGTAGCAACAAAGTTAATCAAGTAGTCAACTCGCTCTGTGGTCACGTGACGCACTGAAACTGCATACAGAATCAAATCAGCGCTTGTGGGAAAAACTATCCGATTACACGGGATGGACGAATTACTGAGAGAAGCCGATGTTCGTGAAGCTTTGTGAGGAAAAGTCTCTCATTATCATGATGCAAATTACATCCAAATGCCTGTAGAAACATCTGGCTCAAGGTCAGATGTGGGACTTGTTTAGACGAGCTGGCAGTTTATCGCTTTGTGGTAACATTAGCCTGGTGCTAAACTCCTGATTCTGACAACTCGGATTCATGCTGCAGCAAAGCTTCATCACATCTCACCTTCAATAGAATCAACCCAAGCCAGATGTTCTAACCAAAGAGTCAAACCTAGATGATTTGAAGCTCCAGCCTTTTGTTCTCCTGAACTGTCACAAAAAAAAAATCTGGAAGCTCAAAGTCGAAATTTCCCCTGTCCTCACTAGATGTTTGTGGTCTGTGGTAAGTGCCTGAGAGACCTTCAGCCTACCTTTAATATCAACAACTGAGCAGGAACTGAGGCGTGTTCAGGCTGCACCATAAAACCCATCACGAAGAGCCAAACTCGTCACGCCGAAAGGTCAGAGTCGGGGTGGCAATTACAGAGTCCAGGTCTCGTTTAAACAGAGACAGCCCTCCCCGCCGCCGCCCACCCCCCCCAACCCCCAAGAGGTCAGTAAACCATCACAAGCCTGCAGCTGCATCTTCATCTGACCACACACACCCACAGCATTGTTCTATCTCTCTGGCTTTCTCACGTCATGACAGAACTGGCTCCAAGCTTCTGAGCAAACAGTCTGAATACCACACATACTAAACATACTACACACACACACACACACACACACACACACACATAACTGTAATACACACTGCACAAATGCGTAAAACTGAACACGTTATCACTGTAAGATGACTAAAGATTCTGCGTTTCACACACTACCAGGTTTCACTTTTTGGTTTCATACACAACCAGAAAGAACGAGTGCGAGACCATCAGCACTTCCTGGAGCGTCTTTATAGAGAAGAAAAAACACACAAAACGATATAATGATGTTTTAACCAACTCTAGTAAACCAACACACAAACACACACACACACACACACACACACACACACACACACACACACACAATCACGTGGCATTATTCCCATCACTCAATATTTAGAAAACAATATTTAAAGATGTATAAAATATAAATTGGATTTCTAACAATTTGAATGTCGGTGAAGCTCCGCCCCCTCAGTACTCTATTACATTATCATTTTTTATTTTATTATATGTGTAAAAATGTTGCTTGTTGCACCTCTAATATAACTTTATAAATATAACGTAAATGATACAACGATGAGAAATTCTCCTTTGAACGTAAAGATAAAACGGTCCATTCTGAGGGGGGCGTGGCTACACCATGATCGATAAGACTCGAATTCGAATGCAAACAAACATCCGGGCCTGAGAGCACGTTCCCTAACTTCTGTTCGCCCTTGTTTCTATAAGAACAGCATACCGGATCATTACACAACAGTTTTTCCGGGTTATTTGTATTAACACGTAATAAAAAATGTTGCGTATTGAAGCTTTAACACGCCTCTGAATCGTGTGTGAGGGAGCGCGTGTGATTGTCAATCTGGGTTAACAGGTTAGGACACATGCCATCCCCGGGGTTAGGAAGTGTCGTAAACCTGAAATAGCATGCAAATGAGAGAGAAAAAAAAAGATCCGAATTAAAAAACAAAAAGAATTTTACACCGAATTGGTGTGAATGCAAACAAAAAACATGCAAATAAATGGAGGCTTGGTTGAAGGAGTATATGTGACTTCCTGAGCGACTCCAACCGGTGCAGTTCAAACCTTTTAGAAAAGATACAAACTTATACAATGTTGCAGGTGTGAACAGAAACACAATAAAGCGAATAAAGCGGAAAAGCGGCCGCATTGGAAACCCGCAAACTGCAAACAGCTGGATTCTTATTTATTATAATTATTATATAAATAATAATAACACTAACAAAAACATCCGCTTTCCCTCAAACGCGCTGGTTTGAGTGTGAACTCGAGCTCCGACTCACCCATTATTATTATTATTATTCGGATGATTATTAGAATTAAGTCTTATTTCCAGACGTGTTCCTGAAATCCGCCGCGGTATAATCCGAGTCTCTTCACGCCGACATTCCAACTCACGGCACCTCCTCACTCCGTCGCCTTCTGGCTGGTTTTTTTTTTTTTGTACGCAAACAGCGCTGCGTACCGGAGGCCCTGCGCTGCGCAACCCGACCCTCTCGAGTTCTCGCGAGAGTTCATCAAGTCACGCCTAATAAACATACAAACCCACACACACGTACAGCTAAGGTCAAAAGTATTCGGACACCCCCTCGTTTATCTGAGGTCAAAAGTACTGGGACACGCGCGGGAACAATCATTTCGCCGTGAAATGCATGCGCTCACACGTTACAATTCCGCCACCTGTTGGTCAAACTACAGTACTGCAATAAAGATCTTTTCTACAATCATGACGCGTCTCAGAAACGTTTAATAACCCCGTGTAAAGCAGAATAAGGAGAAGATAGAAGAGAAGACTAACAACTAATCACTGGATGCAAAACCCAGTCACTGATCACTATTGTCCAATTAACTAAAAAAAATCATTAATAATTCATTACAAAAAAAAAAAATACCTGATCACCCACCAATTATTCATAAAATCCAAAAACGAATCACAAAACAAACATTATTCATAAAATTCTATCATTGATCCCCAAGCATTAAAAAAAATAAATCCAATCACTGATCACTAATAAATAATCAAATCTAATATTGACCACTAATAAATAACTGATTACCAATCTTTCATAAAATCCAAACACCAATCACCAATAATTCATCAGATTCAATCACTGATCCCCACAGTTTTGTTAAATCCAATCATTGTTCACAATCATTAAAAAATGATCAGCAATAATTGATTAAATTTATTCACTGATTAATAATTCATAAAATCTCATAAAATAAAATGTAAAAAAAAAAATAGTTTTTAATTTTTACATTGTTTTTATTCACTTTTTAGAAATTGGGACAAAATTTAATGCGATTTGTGTAAATTTTAGTCTCAGATTTAAAATAAGGGGAAAAAATCGATCACTAATCACCAATGATTCCTAAAATCCAATCACTGATCACTAATCATTCATAGAAAAACATGATTCATTAGATCCAATCACTAATCCTAAATGATTCATCAGATCCGATCACTGATCTTCAAATGATTCATCAGATCCGATCACTGATCTTCAAATGATTCATTAGATCCAATCACTGATCTTCAAATGATTCATCAGATCCAATCACTGATCTTCAAATGATTCATCAGATCCGATCACTGATCTTCAAATGATTCATTAGATCCAATCACTGATCTTCAAACGATTCATCAGATCCAATCACTGATCTTCAAATGATTCATCAGATCCAAACACTGATCTTCAAATGATTTATCAGATCCAATCACTGATCCTCAATTATTCATCAGATCCAATCAATGATCTTCAAATGATTCATCAGATCTTCAAATGATTAATCAGATCCAATCATGATCTTCAAATGATCCATTAGATCCAATCACTAATCTTCAAAATGTACATTTATTTATTTATTTATTTATTTATTTATTTATTTATTTATTTATTTTTAGGTGTTTTTATTGACATGTTCAGGAATGAAGATGAAATGTGATGTGAGTTTTAGGTTTGAACTCAAATAAGGAAAGAGAAGGAAAAAAAGAGAAGAAATGCTAAATTAGGACATGGGCGTGGTTCTTTATTCATGAGGTGGGCGTGGTCTGTGTGTCGGTCACTTCCTAGTGATTGTTGAGGGTCCGTTCAGCGGAAAAAAAAAGTCCAAAACCCGAGACTTGTTCCATCACCGGGGTCTCAGGTATGCTACAACCTGCAGCAACTTCGAGAACTTTTGTTCAGCTTCGTTCCGAGGCGACTGAAGAGTCCTGAAGAAGAATGAAGTGAAGAGATTAGCGCTGGAGGACCTTCATGAACTCGGTCATGGACACCTCGATGTTCCCCGGTTATTCCTGGCTGGACTTCGTGTTCACGGTGATCGGTGTGTGTACGTATGTGTTTGACGTGGGCTCGGACCTGTGGCTGGCTCAGGAGTTTTTCCGCCGTGGGGAGATCTTCTGGTTCGGCTTGCTAATCGGCTTCATGCTCCTTTCCTCCCTCATAGTCCAGATGTTCAGCTGGTTCTGGCTGAAATACGACCTGCAGCTTCAAACCTTCCAGACAACGCACAAGCACATGATCCTGTTCGGCAGTACGAGGTGTTTGAGGCTCACCTGCTTCCTCCACGTGCTTCAGCTCGGCTTCTTCTTCAGGTACTGTAAATAACGCACGAGCTCGCGCGCAGCACATCTGGATGAGGTACGT
>NC_060912.1:11166157-11211157 GCF_014805685.1 Silurus meridionalis | reverse complement strand
ATCTGATGGTGTGTCTGAGGGACGTGCTGGACAAACAAGTTTGATTGTGGATGGAGGCTCCACCTCACAACTCATGGAAACATAAAGGGATCTGCTGCTGAGGTCTTGGTGTCAGGTATCACACACACCTTCAGAGATTAACAGAAACAAGCCAGAGCTGTTTAGGAGGTACAAGGAGGAGTTACGTCATATTTACCATGAGGTTTTGATGAGGTGGCTGATTAGTGTGTGTGTGTGTGTGTGTGTGTGTGTGTGTGTGTGTGTGTGTGTGTATTACACAAAATGTTCCACTTCACATTTAATCCCCATTTTCTCTTCTGATAAACTCCACTCTTCTGGGAAGATGTTCCACTAGATTTTGTGGAAGTCGGGTAGTGATGGAGGTGAGAAGGTGAGGAGGCCTGTGATGCCGTAACACTTCACTTTCATCCCAAAATGTGTTCCAATAGGGATGAAGCTCTACAGCAGGAGATCTTCCACCCACTTCCAACACATGTAAAGCAGATCTTCATGGAGCTGTGCTTTGTAGACAGGAGCATCATCCTGCTGGAACAGGTTTGGGTCTCCTAGTTCAAAAGTCCCAAAAACATCTGGTTCAATTATGTGCCTCCAAATTTATGGGTACAGTTTGGGGAAGAACCACATATGGGTCAAAAAATGGCGGGTGTCCCAATACTTTTGAGAAGCTAACACGAGAGAAACAGTTCACAAGCTTTTTAGATCACATGATTATTTCTAATACATCGTAATGACGTCATTAACACTAATAATAATAATAATAATAATAATAATAATAATAATAATAATGGTGATGACGATGCCCCCTAGTGGTCAGAAAGCAACATAACTATTCTAAATAATATCTGATAGAGGTCAGAATGGTCCAGTAGGAAGCTATAGATGATCTGCAGAACAAATCATTGGTCAGGAAATGATCAGCAATGAAACTCACAAACTCCGAGACCCCCCTGTGTCTCCTGTTTTGGGGGGAGGAGAAGGATGACCAGATATGGTTTTCTTGTACGTAAAGAAAGAAACCATGACGTTCATCAGTTATCTGAGTTCACGAGGTGTTTCAAACCGCTTATGAAGTGGTGATGAAGAGAGGGAGGGAAAACCCTGTCACTCCCATCGTCGCGTGTTTGAGGGAGTGGATTATAATTTCTGTGTAAATATTTGTCTAGAAGTTAAGTGATTAAGTCTTCAGCACAGCATTGGCGCCGTCTGTGACATATCCGTAAAAAAAAACGTGAGCGTTACAGGACGTCAAAACTCTTTCTTCACATGTTATTATGGGATAGATTTCCCTTTCGATTTTCGAGCCTCGTGTGTGAACCTGCAGATCTTTACAGAAAGAAGAGTCCATGTTCTGTTCAGTGATGAAGAGCTTCAGAACAGAATAAATTTCACATTTCGGTGGTCATCATGATCTAGTTTCTGTACCTGACGATCGTAGGAGCAGAGTCTCAGGAGGTTTCATTTTCGTTCCTGTGATTTCCTCTGAAAGCCATTAAAAGCACCACATTGTGAAAGTTGGGTTTCTGCCCTGTGTTTTTTTCTCTCTCTTTGCTCTGGGAGTGGAGCAGAAATTAATTAATTGCTGGATAAACACATCAGTCAACATTAAGAGCCACAAAAGAAACCTGGTTAATCATTCAGCAGGTATTGACCAAGTTTCCCATTAAGACTATTCAACATCTAAGTCTCTTCACAACATCTAAACGGGGTCCTGGTCAGAATTTCCCTTTCAGAAATCTCACTTCCTTCTCCAGGGATTTGTGATTCAAACTGTTCACGATCGTATATATGGCGTCTTTGGAGCATGAAATTTCCCTGCTCTCGAATTGGAGAACCTGTTCCTGCATGACTCGTGCCCCATGGATGGATGGAAGTGTATGTAGGAGAAGGTATACAGCACATGAAATTCTTTCACATTTCCCACAAGAACCTCTGTAACATGTAAACATAGGGTTAAGGGCCATACTCAAGGGCCCCAAGAGTGGCAGCTTGACAATAGTGGAGCCCTGACCTTTTGATCAGTAACCCAGATCTTCAGTGAGGCCTCCTTACCTTCTCACAACCTACATTACTACCTACATAGCACTATTTGAATTCATGTGGAGTTTGGACACTGGACCTCTTTGAGTGTTTAAAGGCTCTGGCATGGAGAAGTTGGTGTTGGATCTGTGATGATCTCAAATGTTGAGCTATTTTATGAGTTGCTCAGTAGCTCCTGGTTCCACAACGTCAGCTGACTGTAGAAGACTGTAGAAAGCACATCAGTCATAATCACACACTCCAGTGCTCATGTTAGTTCTCACTCTCCAGTGTTCTGTAGTGTTTAATGACTATAATCACACTCTTGATGTCACCAAATCAGAATGATTTCCCCTTTTGAGTCTGGTTCCTCTTAAGGTTTCTTCCTCATAACATCTAAGGGAGTTTTTCCTGGTCACAGTTGCCACAGCTGCTCATCAGGGATAAAATTCTGTAAAGCTGCTTTGAGACAATGTTGTGAGAAGCGAAATAGAAATAAACCATTTGACTAAAACCATTTGTAGCTGAACGTCTCTCCACCAAATCTCCACAAGCACATATACACAAGGAAGGAAAGGAGCTTCTCGAGTAAAACGGAAGAGATTCTGTGTGATTCTGATTTGCAGTAAAGAAAAATGTTTTTATATAATTCCAACTTGGTGGTGTTGGAATTTGAATTCGCAGCCTTTCGATCAGAAGTCCAACATCTTACCCACTGAGCTCCCACTTCCCTGTGAGGTAAATCATTAAGTGTTGATGACTTCATCTCACATGATCATCCAAAACAATGCCCAGATTACACAAGTGTTTTCTTCTGTATCTGTTATGACCTCAGTCACATTTTCAGCATTTATTTATAAAATATAGATCCAGAGCCTCTCAGGAATGCTTCTCAGAACACATCCTGAAAGTTCCTCACCACATCCTGAGCCCTTTGTTTGACTAATCACCCTCCCTTTTTCGATCTCACACCCTTATAGACTGCAATAATCAGCCTCTCTGTCCATTTTGCTCTCCTCGGTTCCTGTTGCGCTCTCACTCATCGAGAACATTTCACACCAGGAGGCTGAGATTATTTATATCTCTCAGATGGACGTGTGTACGATGAGGTCCACACGGGTGGCTCTCTTCATCCTCGTGGTAGCGATGTCAGGTAAGAGATATAAGATGAATCTCTGGCAACCTTTTCAGTTTTCTTCTAAATGAACCAGGAACGTTTTAGTAAATACGAAGTCCAAAAACTAAATAAACCGAAGTTTATCGACACTTGACCATAAAAACATTCAATCCCCGTTTCGCTCTTATAATATCCTCCTCTCTTCTGAGAAGATGTTCCACTGGATTTCATGGAGATTTCTGGAGAAGGGTGTTAGTTGAGTCAGGTTCTGATGTCAGTCTTCATATTTAATCCCAAAGGTGTTTAATGGGGTTTATAGCTGGAGATCTTCCATACACTTCCAACACTTTATAAAGCAGATCTTCATGGGGTTTTGGTTTTTGGTTTTGGGTCTCCTCGTTTTAGTGAAGGGAAAATTTCATGCTCCAGCATCCGAAGACGTCCTACACAAGTGTGTGCTACTACTTTTGGCCTGTCGTGTGTTTCAGTTTTCTTTATAATCTAATCTCGTGGCTGGATTTTTCACACCATCACTGTGTTCAGCATGAACCTTTAGCATTTCTGGAACCATTACGAAAACGGTTCTTCAGGATAAAGAAATGTTCTTCACATGCAATAATCTCAACATGTACGGAAGGTAGCTCAGTAGATAAGGCATCGGACTTTGGATCGGAAAGTCACCAGTTCAAATCCGAGCACCACCAAGCTGCCACTGGTGGGCCCTTGGGCGAGGCCCTTAATCTGCACTGGAAAAGTTTATCTGCCAAAATGCTGCATATGTAAATCTAATTGATTTGGAACAGAACCTGATTGTACGACGTTTTTTAATCAGTTTCTAATCCATGTTAATAATCAATATCTTGAACACGGATTTAATTTCAGGGTCCTAAAACATGACCCCAAGTTCTTTTATAGCAGAACCAAAAACACTGAGAAAATTCAGTTCAGTATTCAGGGGTTGAAGTTTCGCTTTTATTTTGTCCGTGAAGCTTCATATTCTGTTGTTTCATGAGGAAAAGTTTTTAACATCATACATTTTACAGCCCAAAACTTTGTGGACACCTGAGCGTAAGATGAAGGTGCTGTTTTTTTAGAACATCCCATTCCACATTCAGTTCCCATTCACTGTTCTAATAAACTCCACTCTTCTTGAAAGATGTTTCACTGGATTTTTCTTGGAAGATGTGAGAGTTCATTCAGCCACAAGGGTGTTAGTAAAGTCTGATGTAGGTGAGATGAGGAGGTCTGGGGTGCAGTCAGCGTTCACCTTCATCTCAAAGGGTTGAGGTCTCTAGGATATAGGATTCTAAAAGATTAAGGATTTGCTGAAAAGGTCTGAGTGACTGAGTGATCCACTGAGTGACTTATTATCAATCAATAGCAGAAGTTCAGTGTTCTTCTAACAATGTCCCAAAGTGACTTAATATCAATAAATATGTTACAAATATCGATTTTAACATCACAGTAAATTAGTCCATATCAGTTTGTACCTGATGAGTGAGCCAGTGGTGACGGGGGTGAGGGAAAAACCTCCCTAAGATGGTATGAGGAAGAGGAACCAGACTCATAGAGAAACCCGTCATTATCTAGACCCTAAATGTCCATTCATTATAGTTCCGTCATTTTTAAAGGTTATCATCTGCTCACTGATGGAGACTCGAGTGCAAAACTCTTTATGGTGGTTTCAGTCCTGAGCTGTTTCAGTGTATTAATTATAGATCACATCCATTTTCATGGTTTCTGCTTTAAAACCCAAACCTGTGGAACCATCCAGAGAGAGAGAGAGAGAGAGAGAGAGAGAGAGTGGTCTTCAAACTGAAGAAAACTCCATCCAGAAATGCAGGTGCAGAAAGAAGAACTTTTATTATGATTCTGATTTCATTCCTGACATCATGTGTAAGAGCGGTAAATCTGATCATGTGGGGTTACGATATTGTTGTTGCTTTTAAAAAAATATGAATGAAGAGAAGATCCTCTGTGTATGTATGAATCTGAGGGTACTGATCATCTTCACTGCTGGTTCTCCTGAAGGTTCTGTGAACTCTACAGCAGCTCCGAAAACCTCATTGTACAAGTTGATTGTAAACATCAACAACCGGATCTTCAACAACTCTCTACTGAAACCCAACTCGACCGATTACAAAACACTGTTCTCTCAAGTTAACAGCAGCGTGAGTTCCTCACTCATCATCACACGTCCTACAGTTCCCTCTTTATATAACAATTAACTGGAACCAGGAAGGAAAACAAGTGAATAAAATATTACACAATTTAAATCAATAATTAATGTATAAATCAATAAATGTAGATGTATTTATATTTAAATTTAAAACAATTTTTATTTTATATATATATTCAATTTGACACTTATTACATATATTGTATCTTATGTATTTATTTCATTATTATTCTTTGAATTTATTTTACCTTCTATATTTTAATATTATATACTATTTTCTGTATCAATTCTATATCGGCTACTTTGATTATATATTCTGTATTTTTTTACTCTATGATATTTTCTATAGGATATATTTTATATTCTAGTCTACATTATATTTTATATATTTCATCTGTATTCCTAACTATTTTTTATTCTATTAATTTTATATTCGATATTATTGTCTATATTAATTTTATAGTCTATTTTCCATACTATTTTCTATATTGATTGTATATTCTATTTTATTTTCTATATAAATTTTATAAACAATATTCTATAAAGTTTTCTATGTAATATGGTCTATTCTAAACAATTTTATATTCTATTAAATTTTCTATATTAATTATATATTCTATATTATTTTATATATTCGTTTTATATTCTATATACTATTTTCTTCATTAATTGTATATTTAATTTTCTATAAACTCGTCTATATAATATATTTTATATTCCATTCTATATTATTTTCTATACTGATTCTATATTCTATATTATTTTATATACTAATCACTTGGATATTATTTATTTATTTACTGATGTGCAGCTTTAAAGATCAGAATCAAATCCAATTTTCGCAGTAATCAAACATCCCAAACTAATCTCTCCAGATGTGATTCTATTATTTTTTTTTTCAGTTAAACTCCATCTACAGCTGCTCCTCGTGCAGCACAAACTCGTCTTATCAGAAAGTATCTGCGATGACCTTCAGGTAAAATATCACAGCAGTTCCTCATGTTGTAACAGTGTTTGTTGTACCAGGGCACAGGGTTACAGTGTGTACGTGTGACTAAACACAAGCTCAGAGATTCTAATCATTCCAATCATTTCATTCAGCAACCAATCGGGAACCGTGCTGGTAGAAGCCTCAATGATGTTCCCGAAGGCAAAGTCAATGCAGATGTGCTGAAAGACTTGTTAAAGAACGCGACTGATAGCACTGGTAAAATAAAAGACCTTAAAATCAACAGTGTTTTCACTGAAGGTGTGTATGTGAGCTGGTTATATGAATTGCAAAGAATTTATTGATCTGGTAGAAGATATATAGAAATTCTAACAATGATGTTTCCATATAGTATTGAACTCCAGCACGTCTCCTCCAACCAAGACTTCCACCAAGAGTTCTACTACTCATCCAACCTCTCATCTAACCTCTAAACTCACAACTGATCCAAAATCTCATCTCACAACTCATCCAATATCTAATCTCACAACTCATCCAATATCTAATCTCACAACTCATCCAATATCTAATCTCACATCTAATCTCACAACTCATCCAATATCTAATCTCACAACTCATCCAATATCTAATCTCACAACTCATCCAATATCTAATCTCACATCTAATCTCACAACTCATCCAATATCTAATCTCACAACTCATCCAATATCTAATCTCATCTAAACTCACAACTCGTCCAAAATCTGATCTCACAACTCATCTAACCTCTAAACTCACAACTCGTCCAAAATCTGATCTCACAACTCATCTAACCTCTAAACTCACAACTCATCCAATATCTAATCTCACATCTAATCTCACAACTCATCCAATATCTAATCTCACAATTTATCCAATATCTAATCTCACAACTCATCCAATATCTAATCTCACAACTCATCTAACCTCTAAACTCACAACTCATCCAATATCTAATCTCACAACTCATCCAACCTCAGATGAACCCAACGCCGCCTCATCCTTTAATCAAAATCCCTTCACCCTCACTTCATTTCTCCGCTACAGTGTTTCATTCTGCCTGCTTTTCCTCATCAGCTCCTTTTTTTAATCGGGTAATAAATATGTTTCGCCACTAGGGGCGCCACAACATATACAAACAAAACTATATATATTCATTTATATTATATACAAACAAATCTGAATTATAATGACGCTCTTCCTGTGTGGGTTCAGAACATGATTCTAAATAATTAATTGAAAATTGTATATTTTTTAGTATTAGCATTATGCTACAGTGGTATAACTGATACAAAGTTAATTATTTCAATTCTTTTGTGGTGTGTTTTGCTTTTTTAATTAAATCCATTCACATGTATTCTGTTCTAACATCATGTCAAAAGCAGCAAGCTCACGATGGAGCGTATATTATCCAGTAAAATGTATTACAACGTTCACGGTCACATAACATAGCAACAACATTATGATATGACAGAGTTTTGTGTTTTTATTGTTTTTTTTTATAGTTATATGTAATAGTTTTTCATGTTTTAATGATTGTAATATGGTATGTGCCACAGCACTGTTTATATCTAGATTTTGTTTACTCAGAAGTTTAGAGATTAGATTTCCAAAAAATATAGAGATAAAGTAGTTCCTGGATGTGGAAGATCTTCCTGTAACATGGACGGATGAATGAATGATCCTTTTTGGATTTCTGTTACATTAGTAGTCAATATACATCATTTTGCTCTATTGTTCAAGCATTGTGTCTAAAAACCCCACATGCATGTCCTGGCTTTCTTCTCTCCCCCTGGAACCACCTCGCACTTTCTCAACCTGAGGTCATTAAACTTTACAACATACTAATAAACCTGTATCTTTATTCTATTCTTCAGCGCTTTATTTTTTCTCAAAATGGGGTCCATGAAGCTTCGGTGTTGGATTGTGTATTTTGTTTTGGTATCAGATATCGTGACTGTAACATGTAAACTTGACATTATTTGAGCAAATCCAAAATGAAGCAGAAAATGACAGACAACAATGATCCAAAAATAGGTCAAACCAGAAAACCACACACACACACACACACACACACACACACACACACACACACACACACACACACACACACAAGAACAAGAACTAGAAAACATGGTTTCAACTTAACGATAAAAGTGCATGATTAGATTTTACAGAAAACAAAGGATAGAAAATAAAGAGTGAACACAGTACAGGTGAACACAGTAGATCAGCAAACAGTGATCGTTTAGGCAAGGAAACAAACATATAGTGATTTGTCAAACCAGTGCTGGTCATAATGTCAAATTACACCAAATATTGGGGAAGTGGAGCTCAGTGGTTAAGAGATTATTCTTACAATGACCAACTTCCTCCCACCAATTTGTGGTAAAAGAAGTGGGACATCTGACTTTTCCAGCCATATGTGGTTCTTCCTCAAATTGCTAGCACTAAGTTAAAGTCACACAATTGTATCAGACGTCTTTGGATGCTGTAGCATGAAATTATATATATTAGAAACCCAAACATGACAATGCTGGGTGCACAAAGCCAACTCCATGAAGATCTGCTTTACAAGGGTTGGAAGTGTGTGGAAGATCTTCTGCTGTAAAGCTCCAAACCTAATAAACACCTCTGGGATGAATTTGTGCCTCCTCACCTCAACTCCATCAGTCCCTGACTTTACTTACACACATCCTTGTGGCTAAATAAAATCTCACACAAATCTCCACAAAATCCAGAGGAACATCTTTCCAGAAGACTGGAGTTCATTATTACAGCAAATTGCAAATATGGAATGGGACTTTCCCAACCATATGCTTATATGTCCACAAACTTTTGTTGCTACAGTGTAATATTAACTACCCCTGGCTCTAATTTGGAGCTTATCAGCTGCGCTCTTGATAAAAACAGGACTCAGGTGAAAAATCGCTTCAGTTTCTTCAAATCAGCCTGCAAAAAAATACACTCTCCACTTTGCACACCTCGACTTCAGGAACAATTTATTTGCATAATTTTTCCAGATGGACATGTCCATGAGAAGATACACATGGCTGGCATTCTGCTTAGTGATGTCAGGTAAGAAAATGCGTTACGGTTAAATCATTTGCAATTTTTCTTTCTTTTTTAATTTAATTTTATTTAGTTTTTAGCTACAAAATGCAGGTCAACTTTATATAAAGATTTGAACTCAAATTAAGAAACGAAGCTGAAATGATCTCATTATGTAACACTTTAAACAATAATGTCCCAAATTAGTTTTACAGAAATAAATTTATTACTAATATCATTTTTAACTGCATATGTTAGTCCCTATTACTCTCAAACCTCCCTGTGATGGTCTGAGGAAGAAACCTTAAGAGGAACTTTGAAGACTCTAAAGGGAAAATGTTCCATCATGGTTGAGACGCACATCTCACGCATGGCTACTGCAGTTCTAAATATTATAATGGTATAAAATACTTTATGATCAAATTGATCAGAATGGGAATACTTTATTGATCCCAGAGGGGAATTGTTGAATAATAATAAATGTTTTATTAATAATATATGTTTAAATATAAAATATATACATTTATGCAGATATTTAATATTGATATACTCAATTATATAATAGTAAAGGACATCAATACAGGTTTCATTAAGTATATTGAAAATGTATTATACATTGTGATGCAACAATAGTAATTATTACATAGTGTTTGTTAAAGGTCATTATTTTAACACTGTGGATTCTCTTACAGGAGTGAGTTTGGGGAAATCTGAGGAAAATAAGAAGACAATGAAGTACGAGTTCATTATTGACATCATCAGCGTGACCTACAACGATTCCCTCAGCAACTCTAAATCTGCCGATTATGAAATATTGGTATCACAAGTAAATGGCGCTGTGAGTAAAATCTGAGCACAAAGTTGTTATGGACTATAAAGTTACAACATTTTAGAAAGCCAAAAGCCAAAAACACACAGTCTTGGTTTGCATCGTGTTTCTATAATCCAATAATGAACACATTGGCTCAGTAAAAAGGAGTGTTTAATGTTAATTAAAAACTTGGACATCATTATCCAGAAGAAATTTAAGATCGGGGAGCTTGGTGCGGCGCTAATCCATCTTTTGTGTTGTAGGCGAGCATTGGGGTGGTGTAGGGAGGTTGGAAGGTTCAAAATAAGTTGCGTGAATGTTTTTAGCAGATTGGATGAAGTTCAGCACAGTAGTAAGCTGATATTAAACACTATATTAGCTAGCTACATGCATGCTTCACATACAGCTGAATTTTAAGACTTTATTTTGCAACAATGAACGTTTTATTGCATATATTACATTTTTTAAGTACAATGTCTGGGGAGCAAATAAAACATTTTAATAGTGAAATTTCTCCTATTTGCTGCATCTTCTATGAAACATGGTCACAATGAGCTCTAACAGGCATCAGATCCCTTTTTTGAAATCTCTATCTTATTTATTTTTTCATACAAACACAATAACATATTATTAAAGCTAATTCCGTTGAGTCTGTTCTTCTTTCTTCAGCTCTACTCTATTTACGGCTGTAGCACGTGTCAGACGCACAAGATTTATCAAGGAGTATCAGCGATGACCTTCAGGTATCACTCCATTTCCCCGTGCTGTGATAATATTTATTTAAATAAATATTTATATTAAAAGGACACAGGACTTTGTATGCATGCGTAAACCCCCAAGCGCTTGTTATTTTTCTCTTTCCATTTCCTCAGTGATCAAGCCGGAAGCGTGCTGGTAAAAGGTGCACTCGTGTTCCAGTCGAACCAACACCAACTCAACGCTAGTGCGATCAGAGAGATGTTCCTGAACGCGATCGCTGGCACTAACAAAATAAACAATCTTAAATTCAACCCTAAATTCGCACAAGGTAAGCAGACGTGATTTGTCTTCGAGTTATTTGGACAGATTGATTACTAGTAAGATTTGAAACCCGCTGATGATTGTGCCTCCATCCAGTTATATCCGGATCTACTCCTTCCACTTCAACCAGCACTACAGCTACCACTCGTCCTACCATCACAACTAATCATCCTTCCAGTATGACCGCCACCAATCCAGTCACTCGTTCCACCACTCTTTCAACCATTCATCCCACCAGTAAAAACACCGCTCATCCCAACAGTACAAACACCGTTCGTCCTACCAGTACAAACACCGTTCATCTCACCAGTACAAACACCATTCGTCCTACCAGTGCAAACACCGTTCGTCCTACCAGTGCAAACACCGTTCGTCCTACCACTACTACATCCACCACTCATCCCTCCACTCATCCAACCGCACATCCCACTATTATAATCACCACTCACAATGCTGCCTCTTCTATAACCCTGAATTCATTTCTCTTTTATACTGTTTCTTTTACTGTCTTCTTCCTTACCAGCTATTCTTTTTAATCCTCCAAACTTACTGCATCATAATAATTAGTTATATTTTGTCCCATTGTTGAAATATTATTACACCCACCCAGTCCCAGCACTCCAACCGCACTCCAACCACCACTCATCCTCCAAATCACCCCACCATTCCAACCACCACCCGTCTCTTAAATCACCCCAACACTCCAACCACCATTCGTCCTCCAAAACACCCCACCACCCCAACCACCACTCGTCCCCCAAATCACCCCACCATTCCAACCACCACTCGTCCCCAAAATGACCCCATCTCTACAACCACCACTTGTCCCCAAAAGACCCCACCACTCTAACCACCACTTGTACCCTAAATCACCCCACCAAACAAACAACCCCAAATAGTCCTATAGCTTCAGTCACAGATTGTTCTACCAGTGAACCACCACTATTACCCTTCACAATCACAACTTGGCCTACTACCACTATGACCACAGCTACAACATCACTCTACAACAATGACACCATTCTTCCCCAACAACCAGAATTCATCCCACCACTATGTGATCCCACTGAGAACCAGCTCTGATTCTTATTCCTTAATCCTGAGGACACACCAATGACATCTCTTTATCCTTTCATTAATATTGTATCACTTTCTTATATCTGGTATAGTGTTTCATTCTGACTCATTAGCTCTTCTTGGGTAAAACGGCTTGACCATGTACCATTACAACCAGCTACAGTGTGTGACTGTAATAATAATAATAATAATAATAATAATAATAATAATAATACAGTGTATGGTTCATAAAAAGAAAAGGAAAATCATCGTATTGCAAGCTGATGTGAGAAAATGGAATAAAAGTTGTTACAGCTGTTGCTGAAAAACGTGTGTTTGACTTGGATCTTTTTTTTGTATCTTTCGTCATAATCTAATAAAATCTGTTATGTTAAACTAGTCTGGTCTTCCCTTTATTGCTACCATGGGTTTAAACACATGACCATCATGATAAAGTGGAAATCCACCTTTTAAAGTGAAATTAGGCCGGTCCTAGTAAACACTGAATTTCAGGTAGCTCTGTATCTCATCTAAAATCTCAAAGAACTTCCAACCTGAAAGTCCATCACACAAGGAATTTATTAAACACAATTATGCATATTAATTTATTATTGAACAAAAGAAAAGAAAGTTGATTGGGTAAACAAATGAACTAATCACCATATACCATCTCACTTTCCTCAACCATGTTCAACCTTTTCCTCTCCATCTTCATCCATCTCAATCTTCCTCACACAGTTATAAATGTCTACCATCTGTATTCTATCTTCTGCTGTTTACAGGTCAGAAGGTTACAGGAGAAGATATCACAAAAATGACAACCAAACTGATCTTTAATGGCTATATAATGTTAAACACTGGTCAAGGAAGATGATCTCCTGGCTTTACTATCACATCTTTAGCAAAAGATCTATTTTAAACAAACTTAACAAGAATAATACAATATTCCCAACTTTTTAAAAAGTTTTTACACACCATTTTTCAGAAACTAGAGAGCCAACAGTCTGGTAAACATCTACAGCAGTCACTCCAATAGCCCACAAGTGATCCAGTCTTGGTTGATCTGTGGACTTTCACCTGCACTGGTCCACATATGCTTAGATGGTTCTTTGGAGAAACATGTGGAGAATAATAAAATATAATGAATTCATCAGCATAGGTTGTGAACATAAGGATAAATCATGACCATAGATAAGGTCTGTTTGTGGCCTATTCAATTTTTAATCCAATTCAAGTTTATTTCTTTAGCGCTTTTAACAACGTGGCTTTACAGAATGTAAGAATGATACAAAGTTGAGTTGTAACTATGTAATAACTATGTAATAGTAACTATGTAACTATGTGGAAATTTGAAAACTATGAACAACTGTCAATTCAACAGTCTTCCCCCATGAGTGTGGACCCTGAACCAGACTGAGACACCATTTAAAAGCTCAGATAACCTGAGCAGGTGTTTGGAATAAATTAGAGTGAGACAGCACGAGTCTATAATATTCAAATTTTTGAGATAATGAATATTGAGTTTTCATTAGCGGTAAGCCAAAATCATCAAAATTGAAAGAAATAAACACTTGAAATATATCAGTGTGTGTGTGTGATGAATCTATATAATATACCACTTTCACTTTTTGTATTGAATCACTAAAATAAATCAACTTTTTGATGTTTTAATTTTTTGAGATGCACCTGTATATATTTAAATACATTATATATATATATTAATATCCTTAAATCTTCCAGCAAACTTAAAAACTTTCCTATACACTCCTAATTGACAGGAATGTTATTCAAATATTACACATTATTTGCTATAGAAAAAAGAAGGCGCAATAAATTATTGACATAAGCTGATGTAGATAAAACTTTACATCATTAACAAACTTTCCATAAGCCCTCGTTAATGAATCAGTTACAGTAAACACATTTATTTAAAAGAATGTATAAGCTCCACCTCTTTCCGTATCATGGCCTCTTCATAAGGGCTATGAGCTGCTCCATGTTCAGATCCTGTTGATTTTACTGAGCTGCAGTCGCACTCTAGCGTTTTTTCAGCTCGATATATCCAACTTTGCGTAACGTCCAGATGGAGGTGTCAGTGATGCGGTACGCTTATGCGTGTCTCTGCATCACCCTGATAGCTGTGTCAGGTACGAGGTCCCGGTCATAATTCCATGTTGTTCTGCATGGAATTAGAGCTAATGTTAAAATCTCTATTATAACAATCATCTGTAGAGTCTCAAATAATAGAAAATTCATTATGTATTCATGAATTAATTTAAATATTTGAATTCATAAAAAAGAATATATGATATGTTATATTTTTGTTATATCAATTATATTTTTTTGAATGTTTATTGTTTTATTGTAGAATATCTTTGATTAATTATTTCTTTAAAGGCATTTTTTAATTTATATTATATTCATATATTTTATAATATTATCTATTTTATTTTATAACTATATACTGCTATAGATTTGTTTCTAAGCTCAAATGTATTAAATTAAAAACTGAAAAAAATCTGAAAAAATTTCTATATTTTTTATCATATGTTTTTATGAATTTTTCAATATTTCATTTAATGCTGTTCATTCAGTTATTTCTTGTTTATTAATGCTGAAATAATGTAGGCTGTGCTGAAGGTGCAAATTTGCTGAAGTTGAAATCAGTGAACATGGACCGGTCCGTCACCTATGACCTCACCCTGGACATCACCAACCGCATCTACACGCCTTCTCTCCTCAACCCTGAATCTCCAGACTATAATGTGATGTATGAGGAAGTCAGCAGTGCGGTGAGACACTGACCTTTTTAACGTCTTACAGGAAAAATACATCACTTTCTTCTAAAGTTTGTCTGAAAGTCAAACACCAGAGTGAATTTTACAGAATATTTACATTAAACTTTCATCACATGTTTTTCGGTCAGTTTTGTCGTTCTAGAAAGTGAAATTGATGACTTGAGGTCAGAACCCAATTCCAGATATGAACTTTTAACAGAGAGAAACGTGAGCAGGTCACTGAGATGCTGCATGTCTGAAATCTCTCAATCTGATCTTTCTCTTTCTCTTTCTCCTCTCAGCTCTACTCGGTGTACGGCTGCTCCACCTGCGACACACACACATTTTATCAAGGTGTAACAGAAATGACCTTCAGGTAGGACCTTCACTAATAGCAACTTCCTTATTTAAGAACATTTACAATATTTCTCTTATATTCAGGCACAGTGTCAGTACTCACACACACTCTTACACAGACTCATTCATTTATACACACACACACACACACACACACACACACACACATTGGCATGCATATCTTCAGATTAGAACTTCAGGAGAATGATTATCTCTCTGGCTTCATATCTAGTGACAAGGATGGATCTGTGTTTGTTCAGGCCGCCATCATGTTCCCCTCAAGCCAAACCAATTCAGTGTTGATTAAATACATCTTCCTGGACGCCATCAGCGGCAGAAATGAGATAAATGGGCTGAAAATCAATCCTGAATTCACGCAGGGTGAGATAAAGATCCTGATTCGTCTAAACTGAACAAATACTGAAATAAATGAGTGTGATGAGAAATAATAACACTGGTCTCTTCTTACAGTCATACTGGGATCAGCTCCTGTGCCGATGAGCACTCCTCCTCCATACACAACTTCGATAACAACTCCAACCACAACTCCAACAACAACTCCAATCACAACTTCAACCACAACTCCAATCACAACTTCAACCACAACTCCAACCACAACTCCAACAACTCCAACCACAACTTCAACCACAACTCCAACAACAACTCCAACCAACTTTCAAACTTATAGTTGTGACCCATTTATTTCAGACGTTAATCCTTTTCTGTACACACTTATGTCATGTTTTCCCACCACTCCTACCACCACCCCAACCACCACTCCTACCACCACCCCAACCTCCACTCCTACCACCACCCCAACCACTACAACCACCACCCCAACCACCACTCCTACCACTACAATCACCACTCCTATCGACACTACAACCACCACTCCCACCACCATTCTTACAACCAGAATCAAAATAGAGCAAACGATGAACGTCACATTTTGGTGAGGGAAAAACAAAACCTTGACAATAATAAACACAAAACTGGAAGCAGAAATCAAGGTGTAGATTTAGTGCTAGAAATGAATATTTAGACTTCACAATAAAATAAAGAAAACAGCAGGAGTCACACTGACGATCCCTAATCATATCATGGAGTAAACACTGAACAGGTGCACACAGCAGGGTAGCAGGACAATAGCAGGACATGAGTGGACACTGGATTTACATCTGAAACATATGGGACTTGATTTAAACCTGAGAAGCTCAAGAGTGAAAATCAGCTTCACTGTTAACATCCGTATAACATCAACCATTGCTCTGATATCAACTTTCCCCCTTTTACATAATTCTTCCTCTACTCATGGTCTGTCTTGTTTCTTCATCTGTCTTGATATTTACATTAAAGGAAAATGGATGCAAATTAGTCTCAGTGTCTGGTGTGAACAGAATAAAATGAACCAAATGGAATTAAGTTCTTCTTCTAAGTAAGCTTGAGAAAGTTCTTTTCTCTGTGTGTTAGTAACTGTATCTATAATATTCAATCTCAGTGCAAAACCCATGGAAACCTGTTTGGAGATTTTTTTATCGAGCTTCTCTGCCATAAAACCCATATTGGTGAAGGGCTAAAGTAAAGTTTGTCCTTCTGGAACTTTGTTCAGAATGACCATCATGTTCTTGGCCACTTAATTTCTTTCTAAAGTCCCCTGATTGCTCAGTTTGACTGGAAGAACAGCTCTGGAAGAGTCCTGGTTGTGCCACAGTTCTTCCAATTGAGAATTATGGAGGTCACTGTGCTCTTGAGAATTTTTGGAAGCCTTCTCCAGATGTGTGCCTTAAAACAGTCCCATTGAATGGCTTTGTTTTTTTTTTTTACATGCACTGTGATGCTTTTAATAGAGAGGTGTGTGCATTTCCAAATCATGTCCAATCAATTTAATTTTCTGAGGTGGACTTCAGTCAAGTTGTAGAAACATCTCAGTGATGATTAAGAGAACTGGGAGGCACCTGAGATCATTATCAAGTGTTGTTTAAAAGGGGCTGAATTCTTTTATGTGCATTTTATTTGCCAGGTAAAAAGAAAAGTACAAATATTTCTGAATTCAGTTTTCACTTTGTAATTATGGGGACTGACTGTAGATTATTGTGAAAAGAAATTGCATTTTTATTAATTTTATTAATGCATGATGAGAACGCAGCAGAAATCTTTGTTTGACCATTTTTCTTACAAATATATAATAAATATAAAAAAGGCAAAATTTAAATCTTCAATGCAACACACGTATTTTCTCATCCTTTCTTTTTCCTTTTTTTATCTTTACAGATCTAAAAAAAAAAAACTGCACGGAAAAATAATTATGAATCAATAAACGTTTGTTTTGCACAAGTCTCAAATCGAGCACCAAAAAAATCCGCCAATTAAAACCATCCGTGTGGAAACATAGCAGAAGTTCTGTTTGGTGTCCTGATGATTAACATAATTTAAAACACCACAATTACTTTAAAACATTTACAAGAATATTTTGTCTTCATTCTCTATGTTGAATTTAGTTTCACTAATAATAAACATACATTTGTATACATACATATTTATCCATATTGATTAAAGTATTAATTACAGGTCCATGTAGAACAGATAAAAATGTGCGATTAAGTTGCGATTAATCACAAGTTTACTGCTGACAATCATGCAATTAATCACAATTAAATATTTCAATTAATTGACAGCCCTAATTTATATATATATATATATATATATATATATATATATATATATACATAGAACATGGGGTCCTGGATGTAATAGTTTTGGCCCCTGCAAAATCTTGATCTCAACATCATTGATTAGATGAAGAGACAGAAGGACTTGAGAGACCTACATCCACAGAAAATCTGGGGTTTGTTCCCAAGATGTTTGGAACAACCTACCTGCCGAGTTCCTTCAAAAGTTGTGTGGACGTGTAACTCAAAATGTATACTGTTTTACAGGTGTGGGGAATTTCACACCAAATACTCATTCCATACGGATTTCACTTCTGTTCATTACTTTCCATTTTGTTCAGTGATTTTTAATTGATGTTACAGTTTGTGATGTTTCCATCTGTAGTGTTACTGTTTGTAATGTTACTGTTTGTAGTGTTACTGTTTGTAGTGTTACTGTTTGTAGTGTTACTGTTTGTTGTGTTACTGTTTGTGGTGTTATTGTTTTTAGTGTTACTGTTTGTGGTGTTATTGTTTTTACTGTTACTGTTTGTGGTGTTACTGTTTGTGTGTTACTGTTTGTGGTGTTATTGTTTGTAGTGTTACTGTTTGTGATGTTACTGTTTGTAGTGTTACTGTTTGTGGTGTTATTGTTTTAGTGTTACTGTTTGTGGTGTTATTGTTTTTACTGTTACTGTTTGTGGTGTTACTGTTTGTAGTGTTACTGTTTGTGGTGTTATTGTTTGTAGTGTTACTGTTTGTGATGTTACTGTTTGTAGTGTTACTGTTTGTGGTGTTATTGTTCGTAGTGTTACTGTTTGTAGAGTTACTGTTTGTGGTGTTATTGTTTGGAGTGTTGTAATGTTTCTATGATCACGCAGTCTGTGGGGTTTGTGTTTCCTATTTTTATATATATTTCACACTAAAATTACTTTTAAGATTTGTTATTGAAACACAAAGCAGAACGTGGCATTTCCTAATCACTCCTGTCACTTATCTACACGTCCTCCTTTTTCCTATTTGTTTTTCAATGATTTAATAAAAGCCATTAGCCATTAGAGAGTTGAAAATTCTCAACCTTTAGCTGTTTTATTTCCTGTAACCTCGTTGCTACACCTTCACCTTGACCATCACCATCAGCGGTTGATAAGCTCCTTAAAAACTCCACTGGAAGAGTGAAATGTTATCCGCACATTCTTAACTTTCGAGATTTTCGAGTAATTCTGCAATTCTTATTTCTAAAACTCTTTGTATATGGGAATAAGCAAAATATCCAACATTTCCAGCCGAAGGTGGTTCTTCCACAAGCTGTTGCCAAAAAGACACTTGATTATACGTCTTTGGATGCTCATGAAATCCTACAAATTGTCTCTATATTGAACACCTTTGGGATGAATGTTTAACTGCACCCCAGACCTCCTCACCTTCTCACCTACATCAGCACCTGACTTTACTAACACGTCTCTCAAATCTTCACAAAATCAAGTGGAACATATAATAAGAGTAAATGGGAAATATATGTGGGATGGGACGTCCAAAAATACCTCCACAAACTTTTGGCCATAGAGCGTAGCATGAAATATTGACACAAGCTGTGTGATTTTTCTTTTTCTTTTACGTCAAAACAAACTCACTACGATTCCAGTTAATGAATCAGACGTACAATTTATTATTTTAAAACGTTTCCTTCTGGATTTGTGTTTCAGGTTTAAGCTCCACCTGTTTCCGCGTCTCGGCCTCTTCATAAGGGATATCAGCTGCTCCACGTTCAGATCCTGCTGAGCTGTTCTCACACGCTGTGCTCCACATCTGACACAGGTTTTGCCCTCGTTCCAGATGGAGGTCTCAGTGATACGCTACATGTGGGCATGTCTCTGCATCGCCGTGTTAGCCGGTGAGTAACAGTAGAGTTCTGATGGTAGAATTTTGACTTATTGTCTGATGGAGATTATAAATGGATATTAACCTCAGGTTTGGAAAAATTTTATTTTATTTTATTTTATTTTATTAATGATTTAATCATCTGATATACTACTTATGGAAGATGGTATCTCAGTAGATATGATTTTAGGCATCTGCTTGGAGGGTCATGGGTTCAAATCCCAGCACCACCACCAAGCTGCCACTGATGGCTCTTTGTGTAGAGCCCTTAACCCTCGACTGCTCAGTCGTATAACTGTGGTAACTGTTGCTCTGGATAATAGTGATTGCCAAATGCTGTAAATGTAAATACTATTTATTTTTGGTTTAAATTTATTTAAAATCCCAGACGTTCAGTGTTTTTTGGACTTTTTGTGTATATTTGTTGGCCAACAAACTCTGACTGGAAACTTGAATCACATTTTTTGGTATAATATCATTTTTTTTTCTCCAAACCATTTCCACATTTAAACATAAACATGGGTAAAAAAAAAAATGCTGTTATACTGATGGTTATTGATGTCAGCACCAGTCAGGATTATTTGATGGATCTGAGTGTGATGTTGATGATAATTTGACCAATTGACCAATTTTAATAATAATAATAAAATTACACTTTACAGTACAATCATTTTATTCAGTCAAACGTTTGTGGACACCCGACTATAAGATGTGCTTCTTACTGAACATCTGATTCCATGCTTAGTCTCCTTTCACCGTTATAAACACCTCCACTCCTCTGGGAAGATGTTTCTAGATTTTTTCTGGAGATTTGTGTGAACATTCATTCAGTTGCATCGCTGTTCGGTAAAGTCAGGTACTGATGGAGGTGAGAAGGTGAAACATTCATCTCGATAATGAAGCTCTATATCAGCAGATCTTCCACCACTTCCAATCCATTTCATGCTACAATCTACAACTGTGCGACTCCAACTTTGTGCTGATCGTTTAAAATGTCCCACTGTAGGCCATGCTGACGGCGCGAGTTTGGTGACGGTGAAAGCAGCAAATACGGACATGTTCTTAACCTACGACTTTACCCTGGACATCACCAACCGCATCTACAACGTTTCTCTCCTCACCCCTCAATCTCAAGACTATAAAGTGATGTATGAGGAAGTCAGCAGTGCGGTGAGACACTGACCTTTAGAACATCTTACAGGAAAAATACATCACTTTATTCAAGATCTAATACAACACACACACACACACACACACACACACACACACACACACACAAAATCAATTTTACACTATATTCATTCTATCATTTCAAGTGTTACATTTTTTGTTCTTCTCAGCTCTACTCGGTGTACGGCTGCTCCACCTGTGACACACACACACTTTATCAAGGTGTAACATCCATGACCTTCAGGTAGGACCTTATATAAACAGCTTACTTCCTTATTCAGCAATAGGATTTATCTGATACACAAATCTGAGCAGGTTGGGTATTTCACCCAGTCAGGATACTTAAAGGGAGAAAGAGAGCGAGAGAAAATAACCATTTCAAGGTTACTGATTCCAGCAGTATTCGGCTAGTTAGCTAAATAACTAGCAGTAGTTAACGAGTTAACACCAGGCAGTGGTGTCCCACTTAACCTTTTAAACATAAGTCCATCTGAATCCAACTGTAAAATTCGAAATGTCGGAAAAGTTACCCTTAAAAACTAACACAATTCCCAGGCCAAAAACCAACCAAAAATCCAAGGAGCGATCTGTGAATGAACCGATCTCAAGATCCCAAAACCTCTAGAGCTTATTGTTGCTGTTGCCTTATATTATATGTACTTATATACATATACATCAAACGTGAGAAATGCACATGATAATCATACACAGCAAAAAAACAATTAGATTTGGGGGTTGTTTCTCTACATAGCTATTATAGGTAGCTATATAAGACCATAACAAGAAATTATGCAAAAGGTTTTTTTAGCAAAAACGTGATGCTAATCGTGTTTTATGATTGCATTGAGTGAATTTTTTTACAAATTGCAAGTAAGGTTCATTGGTACCTCTTGAGGGGGTTTAAGAAAAATGTAGTATTATTTGCTAGTGAGATTTGGATATTGGAAGTAGTGAGTTGAGCAAATTTTTTAAAACACCTTGGATGCCGTTCATATCAAAGTTCATATCCCCCAACAGTTTAATGTTTTCAGTTTCTGAGTTTCGTTCTGCTTTTACATTGTACATTTGTGTTCATTTCTTAGTTATGTTCAATATTTTTCATACAGTTGTACAGCCCTGATTCCAAAAACATTGGGATATGGTGTAAAATGTAAATAAAAAATAGACTATTCTAATAAACCCATATTTTATTGACAATAAAACAAACCAAAAAAAAATTTTAACTGAGAATAAATTTTAAAAAATAAGGTCATTTTGAATTTAGTAACTGAAACGTTTTTAAAAAAAGTTGGTTCCATGTTTACCACTGTGTAGTATTATATTTTCTGAGGAGGTCTGAGGAGACCAGTTGCTGAAGTTTGGGTATAGGAATGTTCTCCCATATGTGTCTGATACAAGATTCTAGCTGCTCAACAGTTCAGGGTGTCCTTTGTTGTGTTTTTTGTTTCTGATGCACTAAATGTTTTCAAATAATGAAAAGTCGTGACTGGAGGAAGGTCCGTTCTGCCCCCAGATCTTGCTACTCCGAATTCATGCTATTTTAACATGCAGTGCAGTGTACAGTTAGCATTGTCTTGCTCAAATATACAAGGCCTTCCTTGAAAAAAAGGAAGTTTTCTACTCAATGACAATGATCTTTTGCAAATTAGTCTGATTTGTTACAAAATATTTCTCCAAATGTTTCATTTTACTAACCTTTACTTATTTAAGACTTTTATTGCCAAATTCCAATTTTATTGAGATTTTTTCCAGCCATTAAAAAAAATGACCTTATTTATTCCTTAAAATTTTTATATTTGATATGTTTTCTTTTTGGGTTGTATTTCTGTACTAATATAACAATTAGAAAATGGGAATGAAATTGAACAGCGCTCTGGCTACTATCACAGCTCACACAAGCATGCAGAGGCTAGCTGTTTCCCACAGTGACTTTATGAATAAAATCAGCTCTTTGACCATCACTGCAACGATACGCCTTTCTTGTAGATCTTAACCTGCCTTCCTAATTATTATGTCTTTGGCCCCATATCTAGTAACAAGGCGGGATCTGTGGTTGTTCAAGCCACCATCATGTTCCTCTCAAGCCAAACCAATTCTGTGGTAATCAGATTTTTATTTAAGTGGGCCGTCTCTGGCAAAAATGAAATAAACAGGCTTAATATCAACCCTGGAATTACACAGGGTAAGCATGTGTGCTGGGCTTCACGATATACCCTTTGTAATCGTAAAATAAAAACACTAACGCTAATTTCTCCACATAGTCCTATCAGGATCAGCTCCTGCGCCACGTGTCTCCAGCACTTCCCTTCCGACCTCAACAAACACCACCCCTAATATACCTTCAACCACTTATCCCTGTGAACCTGTTAATACAGCCAGTCACGTTAACGCTTATCAATTTTCGTGTGACCCTTTTCCCACAACTACGACTATGACCACTACCCAAACCACCACTCCTACCACTCCAACCACCACTCCTACCACTCTTACCACCACTCCTACCACTCCAACCACCACTCCTACCACTCTAACCACCACACCTACCACTCGCCCAACCACTTTTACTACTACCAGTCTTTACTACTAGCCAAAAACCTCATCCACAAGTTCTGCAACATCAACAATGTCTTTTCTAAAACCACACCAACACTTTTCACCCCATTCTGAATGAATGGCCAAGGGAATGGTTCCACTATGGATAGTTCTGCCCCCAGGCCAACTCTTCTAACCACTTGGTTATAACTTGATTCATTCCATTTACGGCGCTCTCACTTCCAAGCATTGTTGAAGTTTATGAATAATTTTGCAATCCACTGCATCAACCAGTGACACAGTGACAAGTTTTTAGAGAGTGCAAGATTCTGATTCAGATTACAGACTTACAAAATAACTATTTCTCTGACTCCACGTTTAGTGACAACACTGGAAATGTGGTCGTGCAGGCCATCATCAGGTTCTCTTCAGACCAAACCAATTCAGTGGTGATCAAATACCTCTTTCTGCAGGCCATCAATATCAGAAATGAAATAAATGGTCTGAAAATCAACAGTGAATTCATACAGGGTAAGAACAGACACTGACTTATTCAAGCGCAAAATATAGCAATCATAATGAAAACTACTAACACAAACCTCTTCACACAGTCAAACCGGGATCACCTCCTGCACCGATGAACTCTTCCCATCCAACCAGGAACCCTCCAAGTACTCCTACTGCTGGTCCTCAAATTACTCTTCCCACTAATCTAACCATTGCTTCAACCACAACTCCAACTGTTCCTAACACAATTACATCTGTAATTTTAAATATAACAACTTCATCCATTAATTCTCCAAATACTCCTTACACTGGTTCTATCACTGGAAATACATCTATTTCATTTACTCCAAATTCAACTACTCCTAACACTGCTTCTGTAAATGGAAATACATCCAGCTTACCCACATCTCCACCAATTACTCCTACCACTACATTTGTAACTGATAATATATCTATTTCATACACTAGTCATCCAACCAATTCATCAACTACTCTTCCATTTACTCCTAATTCTGAAACTGGAAATATGTCTATTTTATCCACTACTCCTTCAATTATTTCCTCACCACCTCCTATAATTACTCCTAACACTTCTTCTGTAAATGGAAATACATCCAGCTTACCCACATCTCCTCCAACTACTCTTCCATTTACTCCTAATTCTGCTTCTGCAACTGGAAATATGTCTTTTTTATCCACTACTCCTTCAATTATTTCATCACCACCTCCTATAATTACTCCTAACACTAGTTTATCCACATCTCCTCCATTTGTTGCTAACACTACCCTTCCGATTGTTCTTACAACTAGCCAAGCTGACTCTACTACAGTTACTCCCTTCACAAGTCCTTCAATTTCTTCAACCCAACTCATCCAACCATTCCCTGATCCACTCATCCAACCATTCCCTGATCCACTTGTTCAACCATTCCCTGATCCACTTGTTCAACCATCCCCTGATCCACTTGACTAAACACTCCCATACCTTATCATCCAACCACTCCCAGAACCCTAGAACCACTTGACCAACCACTGCCAGAGCCTTGTAAAGCATATCTTATCTTCATAGAGCCGGCTTTGTGCACAGTGCCACATGCTGTATATTATCAACTTTCCTGCATATGCCTCCTGTCTCTGTGTCTCTTTAGAACCAATAATCCAAAACTTAGTGCTAAGAGTTTGGGGAACTGCAGCTGGAAAAGTCTGGTTTCCAATACTTTTGTCAATATAATGTACATTAGTAATGATCTTCAATCATCACTCTTATATTCTAATATGTAATAAAAATCTGGAATTTTAAAATATTATACTTCAGGATGTCTTCCATCACAGCAAATCCCTGCTGATGTTTCTTTCATCTTTCCTGTTTTCTTCCCATTACTGCCTTTATTAGTGACTTATTTATGGAATAGATGCATATTTCTGTAGAGCTGATTCAGCTGTATACGCTCTCAGAGCACAAAACCAATAAAATGACAAAGAAAAATGCCAACATATCAGACATTTCCTTATGCAAGGTGTGTGTGTGTGTGTGTGTGTGTGTGTGTGTGTGTGTGTGTGTTTACATAATTGTTATATTATGCTATAATGTGTAGTTCAATCAAAAGGACAGCAGAGTCCAATCCAAACACAAAACCATTCAACTTGGGTCAAATCCAAAAAGAGAGTTGGTAAAGCAAAATCCAATCCAAACACACAACTGCTAAACCAGAATCCAATCAGAATCTAAAGCTATTAAAACAAATAGAAGCCAAACACAGAGATGTTAAACCAGAGTCCAATCCAAACACAGTGCTGTTAAAGTGAAGTCCAATCCAAACACTGGGCTATTAGAGGGAGTCTAATCCGAACACTGAGCGGTTAAAGCCTAGTCCAATCAAAACACCAAGCTGTTAAAAGGAAGTTCAATCCAAAAACTGAACTGAACTGAAGTCAAATCCAAATTTCAAGATGTTAATCCAAAGTCTGATCCAAACACAGCGCTGATCAAAGTGGAGCCTGATCCAAATGCAGAATATTTAACATGTAGTCTAATCCAAATCACAAGATGCTAAAGCGAAGTCCAATCCAAACACACAATCGGTTAAATCTGAGTCCAATCCAAAAACAGAACTGTTAACGTGGAGTCCAATCCAAACATAAGAGTTGCAAAACCAGGGTGTAATCCAAGCATAGAGCTGTTAAAGCAAAATCTAATCTAAACAAAAACCTTTTTTAGCAGAGTCCAGTCCTAACATATGATCTGAGAAAATAGGATCTGATTCAAACCTTTGTGCTGTTCATTTAGCAGGGTTAAATCAAACCACGTGCTGTAAAATCCAATCCAAAACCCAAAACTGCTAAACAAAATTCAAGCTGTTTAAGCAGGGTCTAATCTAAATACTGTACAGCTTTGTTGAAGGAGAATCCTATCCTGTGATTGGGTTGATAAAGCAGTCACCTGCAAGTAACATACCACCAAATCCTATCACATTTGAGAATAAATCTGATCTATAAATAGAATCCAATCTAACTCTCTCACACACAGAGAGCTGAGAGAGTTTCAATCATAATGAACCCACATACTGTACAGTTTCATTTACGCTTATAAAACATATAAATAGCTATAAACAGATTTGAATCTTGTCACGGTATTATTTCTCTGCCCCTCTGATCAGTAACGAACTTGGATCTGTGCTGGTGAAGGTGACTCTAAAGTTCAGCTCGGATCAGACCAATGCCGTGGTCCTCAAAAACCTGTTTGAGCGTGCCCTCACCAACAGCTCTGGAATTAATGGCCTTCAGTTCAACCCTAAAATCCAAGTTGGTAAGCAGAACTAATTTTTCTGACGTAATCTGTTTTATCACAAAGAAAATCCTGACTGTAATATTTATCCATGCAGATGTTTCTTATCCAGGACACCACAACACCGCATCTCCATCCTTCCATTACAGTTCCATCACCTCGTTTCTCCGCTACGGCCTTTCAGTCGGCCTGGTTTTTCTTCTCGGATTTCCATTTTGATTCTGAGAAAAGTTGAAATCAAGTCTGGATTAGAAATTAATGTATGACATTATGCTTTTTGGAGGAAATTGATTTTTAATGGGGTTTTTGGCTTCAAATCACTTCAGGTCACATGATTAATAACTACATGGTGAAGCACATAATAGAAGTTTAAATTAGGATGAACATTAGACTTTTTCTGTTTATCATAAATATATGATCTCTGTGATTAATATACTTAGATATTTTGCGGGGGAGATTCGTCCAGATGTTTTAATTCAATTCAATGTAGCACTTTTAACAAACTCCTTGAGACAATATGAAGAAGAAACCTTGTGAGGAACCCATCCTCATCTAGACACCGAAGGTCTATTCATTATCAATGTTGAGGTTATCAGCTGTTCACTGACGGAGACTCGAGTGTTAAACTGTTTATGGTGATTGCAGTCTGAAGCCACTATAGAAAACTTATAAATTATTTACAGCCTACATCCATCTTCAACCATCTACAATAACCTCATGGATCTTTACAGTGGATTGTCTATCAGAGTTACTCTTTCACTGACTGTATAGAAAGTTCCTTATATTCAGAATCAGGTTTATCGCATGTTGATTTTTCACTTCCAATATTGTTATACCCTGTGAAGTGAAGAGGGCTGTGAAAAGCGTGGAAACATCTAGTCATGGTTTTTGAGATACATACATGTTCCTTTGGTTTCTATGCAACAAACTCAGAAGAAAAGGCAAAAACTTGGACATTAATGTGAAAGTGAACGAGTGGATGAAAGTTCTGTGGAGTCCAAATGTGACATTTGTGTCTCTAACTGAAGAACTTGTGTAAGATGGAGAACAGGAGAGAAGATGTGATCAGACTCCCTCACCCTCACACTCACACATGGATGAAGTTTAATGGTTTGGGGTTGTTTTGGAGCAGTGAAGGTTCCGGAAAGTAAAAGGAATCCTAATCCAACATGACTCCCATTCCATACTTCAACAGCATATGATTGCATCTGGACTGCATCTCATTGGAAGCGACTTCACCGTACGCTAAGAAGATGAGCAGAAGCGTAAGCAGAAGTTGAGTTCTGTGTGTAACTAGTGAAGAACAGTGAAAAACAGTGAAGTTTTACAAAGTATTTCAGCTGAACGTTTGGAGAAACTAAGTGTCAGGATGCTGAAAGTGTAAAACTGTTCTTCATGCTAAAGGATGGATTTTTCAATGAAAATAAAGTGGAACATCTGGAAATGTATAGATTTGTTTGGTTAAAGGAAATGTTGTTGCATAGAAACAAAAGGAACATGGACGTGTCTCTCAAAGGAGATTAAAGACTGGGACTTTCTAAACTTTTCACAAGCATTGTACAAGAAATTATAATCATCTTGGGGTCTTTAATTCAGATTAAGCTTTTATATGGACACCAAGCTGCCCAGTGAAACCTCTCTGAACTGGTGGATTTACAGTGTTTATTGTAAACAGCACAATACTAATAATAAAATAGCATGAACAAGCATGAGGACGTGTTTGAATCATTACAGAATTTACTCTCTTTTAGTCGTTTAAGAGAATGTGCAGGGAAAAGATTTTATTTAAAAACAATTATTTTTGAGTAAAACTTAGACTTAAAACACATCACATAAATGTACATTTCTACACTTTATGGTCGGATTGATTATTATATGCTATTTGTAATGCAGTATATGATTGTAACATAAATAAGTGTCCAATATAATCATAAAGTAGGAAAAAAAGACGATGTAATGGGCAGTGCAGAAACACACACAGCTTTCACGCCTCATGTTCTTTCCTCTTCTGTGAATTGAATGTTCTTCTAGATTTACACAGAAGAACCAAATCACCGTAGCAGGTGGTCAGAAAGAAGCTTCTAAGTTCAGAAAAACGGTGTGTGTGTGTGTGTGTGTGTGTGTGTGTGTGTGTGTGTGTTTCACCACACACAGATTTCACTATCTCACTCCTTTTCTTCGACGACCTTCCAACAACCTCGAACACATGAGAAAAACGACGTCGACACAAAACAAACGCTCACGTCTGAAGGTTACACTAACATCGAAAAGCATCATGGGAAAAAAACAGAGGACAATCAGGGGCAAATAAAATTTGATGAAGGGACATTTTCATGCTACCGCACATAAAGACGTCCAATTGTTTTTGCCTCCAACGGTTTGGTGAAGAAGCACAATATGTCCAGGAGAAGTCAAGTGTCCCAATACTTTTGTTCATATAGTGTATGTTTGATGTATTTACGAGTTTTAATATGTAAATGAATATATATAAAGATAATATAGATATAGTTATGTTTTTATATATTTACATATTTTTTATATTTTCTACAATCATGTGCAATAATAATAATGAATTACATGTGAATTAACTTTTATAACGATTATTGTAGACGTTTTAATTTTATTGTAGATATTTTTAAGGAAATAAATTTTATTTCCTTTATATATATATATATATATATATATATATATATACTTTTTATTTTTATGTAATTATTCTTCAACTGCAACCAAAACAATTGCTCTGTTTCAGATTCCCAAAAGCACGTGCGCGTTGTTTACATCTCCCCAGTCACGTGATTTCCGGCTCCTCCCCTTTTCCTCCTGCCGGTGCGGAAGTGGAATGTGGTGTGATCAGGACTCGCACACGTGGTTTCTAACACACGAGTGTCGAGTGATTTTATAGCATATGGTGTGTTTTTATACAGTAGTATTTATTTAGATCATTAATACAGAAGAAGCGGATGGTGTTTATCTGAGGAGGTTCATCAGCAGGTTTAGCGTGAAGAGCAGCAGCTGAACATCTAAGGTAAGAACCATAATGTATGTGCGAGAAGACTCACTTTCACAGTCGTGTTATTGTGTGTACTACTCACATAGACACATATGCAGCGTTATAAATGTGTTATTATACACTGAGCATTTCGACATGCTTTCTCATGTATATGTTTATATGACGTCATTATATCATGTAATAAGAATGTCTTCCAGACTGTACCACGTGATTCTAACAGCTGATCAATGATCAGTATGAAATGATAAGTCTGAGGAGGCTGGTGTTGTGTAACATGACTGTGTGTGTGTGTGTGTGTTTTCGTAGGCATCATGTCAGGACGAGGCCGAGGTCGGAGTCTCTTCACATTTAACGTGGACTCTCTGGGTTTCGGCCGAGGAGAAGCTCTACCCAGCGGCGCTCAGGCACCCACAGCGCTCTACCCTGTAGGTTTCGCTTCAACACGCCGAGATAATCACAGGAGTTGGTAGTGATCGTTCGTGTCTTCTATCAGTGTGCTTTGTTTTGGTTCTCAGCCCATGCAGTTCAGGCCGGTTCCTCTGCAGACTGGAGAGGAGGTGGAGTACATGCTGGCGCTGAAACAGGAACTCCGAGCCTCCAGCAGGAACCTGCCCTTCCACATCCAACCATCTGCACCTCGGAAAGGTGAGTTAAGGAGACTTTATGGGGGGGGTCTCCAGTGTCAGCACAGTCTGTTTTTTTACAGAGCAATCAGTCCAGTTCTATTGTGTTGCTAAATACCAGGGTGAAGCTTCAGACGTCTCTGTTGTTCTTTTGCATGTAAATGAAGCCAGTACACGTTTTATTGTCCAAACACAATAGCAACCTATTGGGACCTTAACGGCAGTGTCATTGTGTAAACGACCTTGTTTTGTTTGATCAGATGTGGCCCGTTACTCAGATAAATACCAGACTGGACAGGCCAAGAACAGCGAATGGACTCCAGGTAAGAGAAAAATCCACACTTTAGAGTATCTGTGCTTTTAACAGTTACAGTACAGAAGCTTTTAGAGGCCAATGTTGTCAATTCATGTTGGCAACATGCAAATTATATTACTCATACATTAGGGCTGAAATAATTAGTAATTTGTTTAATCCATTTAACTACACATGGAGCACTGTGTCCTTCTGACTGAGTCCCCCGAATGCTGTCTGACCTATTAGGGCTTCCGTAGGTACTTCTGTAGGGACTCATGTATAAACCGTTTCTGTGTTTCAGACTGGAATCGACTCCCTAAAGAACTTTGCCCCAGAGTTCAGAAGTCACGCAAATCCAGTGAGTGATAACAAACACACACACACACACACACACACAAACCCATACACACTGTTGTTTCCGCCCACAGAGACCAAACCGGTGTTGAAAAGCAAAACGAAGCCTGCTGCTCCCAAAGAACTCTTACAGAAACTGGAGGTGAGGTTTTTAGTGTGTGTGTGTGTGTGTGTGTGTGTGTGAGACAGCACCCTATCATGTGTATTATAACATGTCTGGGGAAAGATTTTTAGAGCAGATGTTAGTTGATATTTATAAAGCATCCGTTTGAAATATGCTGCAGTGTGAAAGGAATTAAACAGTTCAGAAGGAGCTTCAGGGTGTAACAGTATCTCTGGTTCACTCCATCGGCACTTTGCTGATTATTAACCTACATTCAATTAAATTAAACTTTATTTATATACCACCTAAAAACTAGCAGAAAGAACCTGTGTGCTAAATAAAGAGTTAATATGACAGTAATAAACTCAACCTCCAATAATTTCTCATCATTTCTCATATCATTTCTCATAATTTCTCAGATAATTTCTCATCATTTCTCAGATCATTTCCCCAAACACTTCAAGCGATTCCTCAAGTCTTTCTCCAAGTGATTCCTTAGTGGTTAAGGCTCTGGGTTTCCAATGAGAAGGTTGGGGGTTCAAACCCCAGCACCACCAATCTGCCACTGTTCTGGCCACTGAGACCCTCTCTGATCTCAGCTTCTTAACAAACTGAGGTCTTCAAAGAAGGATTTGGATGTATTTGTGATGAGTAAATGCCTCTGCGCTTGTATTGTTCTTCACATTTATTTGGCATGCAGCAGATATGGGCTTAAGGGCCTTCCTCAGGGGCCCCGAAGTGGCAGCTTGGTGTGGATGCCTTAAACACTAAGCTCCCACCTCCTCCTACTTTTATTATTATTTCGTATTACGATGTAAGCAGACTGACAAACAGATAAAACACGCCGCTGACTGTGGACTGATTCACGAACATCTCACGTCCCGACAGAACCTGGAAAAAAAGAGGAGGAGAACCAGTCAGAAGAGGAGGAGGACAAGGAGAAGAAGAATGCCGGAGAGGAAGAAGAAGAGCCTGACCATGTGGAGGAGTACGACGAGGAAGAGTTTGAAGAGGTGAGCTCGGCCGATCCACGCTGTAGATCACGTGACCCAATCGGGGCAGAGATCTCATTTTTCACGTCTCTTGAACATCTTTTCAGGGGACGGACTACATCATGTCCTACTTTGACAACGGAGAAGGTTTCGGAGGAGACAGCGATGACAATGCGGACGAAGCCACCTACTGAAAAACACACGCTTTTAAACAGTGTTTTATTTCTTTTTATCGCTTTTCATCTCCGTGTGTGTGTGTGTGTGTGTGTGTGTGTGTGTGTGTGTGTGAGAGAGAGAGGAAGTGTTTATTACCCACCATTATGAACATTTCGGGGACATTTTCAGGGAATAGTTTTTATATCCCACAGAATACAGAGGGTAAAATAATTATTGAACACGTCAGCGATTTTTTTCAGTAAATATACATTTTTACCAGATGTTACCAACATCTGGTAAAAATTTCATGCCAATAGCACCTTTAGTAAAATCTATAGAAAGAACTAAAGACCAGCGTTCATAGAAGAGACCACAGAACCTTCTCTTCCGTTCTTTCCATTGAATTTAATGGGATTCAGGTCAGATTGGCTGGACCATTCCAGAAGCTTTATTTTCTTTCTCAGAAACCAGAGAGTTTCCTCAGCTGTGTGTATGAGATCATTGTTTTGCTGAAACGTTCACCCTCATTCCATCTTCATCATCCTGGTAGATGGAAGAAGATATCAAGAATGTCTTGTACATTTTTCCATTCATCCTTCCTTCATTTATATGAAGTTCATCAGTACCATATGCTGAAAAACAGCCCCACACCATGATGTTCTCACCTCCAAACTTCTCTGTTGGTCTGGTGTTTTTGGGGCGAGGTGCAGTGCCATTTGTCCTCCAAACATGGTGTGTATTATGGCATCCAAAAAGATTTGTCTGATCTGACCAGGTTTTATTCCCCCAGTATTTCACAGACATGTCCAAAATGTTGTGCATCAAACTGTAAATGAGCTTCAGCATGCTCGTTCTTCAGCGGTGGAGTCTTGTGTGGTGAGCGTGCACACAGGACATGGCGGTTAAATGCGTTACTTATTGTACCTGCTAATTCCAGGTCTTTCTGAAGCTCTCCACAAGTGGTCCTTGGTTCTTGGGCAGCGCCTCTGATATTCTTTTCACTCCTCTGTTTAATGAGAAGCATCTGGTCATGGCCAGTTAATGGTGAAATGTTCTTTCCACTTCTGGATTATGGCCCAACATTCAGAAGTTGAGAAATCCATCAGTGTGTTTTGCAACAATAAGGTTGTGAAGGTCTTGAGGGAGCTCTTAGCTTTTTCCTATCATGAGATGTTTCTCGTGTGAAACCTTGGTAATGGGACACCTTTAGTTGTGACTGAAGCAGCTGGTATTGATGTTCCCCGACACGGGGCAGGACTGCTTTCTAATTACTGACTGGTTTCAGCGGGTCTGGTCTTTTCATGTGTTTTCTTCATGTGTTCATCACTTTTCCCTGTTTCATTTCACATTATTACACAACTTCATTTATGGACATCGATTTCTGCATTGGGTTTCATGGGTTGTTACCAACATCTGGTAAGAATTTCATGTCAGTCGCACCTTTAGAAACATATTTAATGAGAAAAACGATGTTCAATTCTTATTTTACCCGCTGTAGTTTTTATATCTCACACAATAGTTTCTGTATCCCAGGAAATGTTTTGCTGCTATTCACATTATCATTCGTTATTTATGCTCCATTGCTTGTTTTTAAAACATCTGTGGAATGTTATTTTTGGTGACGGTATTAAGTGGTTGAAGGAATGAAGTGTAGCTCCTGCAGGTGATAAAGTGATGTATGTGATGATAAGCGCTGTACTGTACTCTGAGAGTGAAGATAATCAAGTTGTCCAGCAGGTGGCGTCATTCACTACTTTCCTTCGTCGTTTCCTTCCACTGAGCTGAAACTCTGAACATGTAGAATGTCGAAACTTTATGTATGTGAGTACAGGGGGACAGGACGATGTCTCAGCATGGTGGAGATGTGGACTTGGTTTAGAATGAAGAAGTCGAGGTTCGACCTCAGTCTTTTTACCATATGTATTAAAGTGCAGCATGAACGATTGTACACGGTTATTACACAAATAATAAACAACATCATGGAGGACATCAGAACCTGTTTACCAGCTTTTCATTTACACTCTTATTTTCTTCGGGCATTTATTGGTCTTCAGGAAGCAGTTTATCAGAAGAAGTGTAGAATATTGTGGGATTACATGTGATTTCTCAAGAGAATGCTTTGCACACATTTATACACACGCACACACTCGCACACAGACGCACAGACTCACACCCACACATATACACACACGCACACACTCACACACTCACACACACATGCACACGCACACACTCACACACACACACACACACATACACACACACACACACACACATATACACACACATACACACACTCACACACACACACACACATACACACACACACACACTCACACACAGATGCACAGACTCACACACTCACACACACACACACACACTCACACTCTATTCTCACTCCCCAGTGTCAAACCATGGAAACCAGAAGGGTGATAAATTAGTTTAAAATTAGATCAAATAAAATCAAACCAGATTAGATTAGATCAGATTAGATTATATTAGATAAAATCAGATTATATTATATCAGATCAGATTACATTAGATCACACCAGATTATATTAGATCAGATTATATTAAATTAGACCAGATTATATTAGATACAAGCAGATCATATTAAATTAGATCAGATTATTTTAAAACAGACCAAATTAGATTAGATCAGATTAAATTAGACCAGATTATATTAGATCAGACGAGATTAGATTAGATCAGATTAGTTTAGATCAGATTATGTTAGACCAGATTATATTAGATCAGACGAGATTAGATTAGATTAGATTGGGTAAATCTGTAGTGTGATGGTTCTATGTGCTTAAAATTGGTCAAAACTAAATCTACTCAAACAGTAAAAAGAGAAATAAATGGAATGTGTGTGTGTGTGTGTGTGTGTGTGTGTGTGTGTGTGTGTGTGTGTGTGTGTGTGTGTGTGTGGAGCAGAAGGAGGAGATGAAGTGGAACACAGGTTTAGTGAATGTTCACCTGCTCCCACATGGTGTTTCACATGACTGAAGCACAACTGACCTTGTGTGCGTGTAAACACGTTCTCCTTCACACTGCATGTGTGTGTCTGAAGGTGATGTAAAATGTGCTGTGCCATAGAGTGAAGGGCAGGTGGAGGAACACACACACACACACACACACACACACACACACACACACACACACACACACACACACACACACACACACACACACACACGAGTTTTGGACACCTGACCATAAGACTTGAATGAAGATCTTTTTGAAGACCCAATTCCACATTTAGTCCTCGTTCACTTTTATAATACCCTCCACTTTTCTGGGAAGATGTTCCACTGAATTTCTTGGAGATGCAATCAGTCAGGTAGTGATGGAGGTGAGGTGTCGAGGTTCCTGTGGTGCAGTCAGCATGAAACATTCATCACAAATGGTGGAGAAGCTGGGTGTCCCAATACTTTTGATCATACAGTGTACATTTATAGGTGGCTCCTTATAGGTTCAAAAGGTTCTCAATGGGTCTGCTGTTTCTCTGAGGGATCCTAATGACTCCTGATGGTTTCTGATAACGTTTTCGATCACTTCTTACAATATTCACATACACATGGAGATATTTCATAATAAAACCAGAAAACTCCTAATGCAAACTTTCCTAAAGCTGAGAAATGGTTCCTCATATCTAACGGTCCATGACTTAACACTCTGAGATGCAGGAAGGATGAATGAATTGTAGCATGTGTCGCTAATCTGAAGTAATAACTGCTTATAATGCACTCATAGAGGGTCACAGGTGTTTATTAGACGCTAGAAACACCACAACGTGTTGGAAATGTGTAGCAGCGGTACGGACCGTCTGAAGCTCACGGTCTGACAAAACACAGCACCGTGCCGAGCTCTCTGTGTGTGTGTGTGTGTGTGTGTGTGTGTGTGTGTGTGTAAGAAAGACTTCCTCTGTGGAGGAGGAACATATGCTGTGTGCTACGTATGCAACGAGCTTTTGTGGTGAGTGTAAAAAGAACACAGTGTACCAACAGTGGCCAAAACACCACCCAGATGTTTATGTGCTCCATGTTACCAGTTCACTCAGAACATATATAGCTGTACACACACGTACACACACGTACACACACACACGTGTGTGCTATAAAATTGCAGCTAACTGAAATAAAGTTGTGTTTAACACTACATCTGGAATCATATATGTTTTGCATGAGTTCCAGTAGAGTTCCACGTGAGACGTCTCAGTAACACGTTTCTAATAATTTAGTAAATGTTTTAATGGACGTCGATCCCAATCAGTCCAATCCCAATCACCACGTCCAGCTTCATTTACTTTAAGTTAGAATACAAAACCTTTTTGTCTTTAAAACGTGAATAAACTCAAACCCCATTGTTTGGCTTTTAACCTACAGAAAGGTTCAGTTTCCCATCACTCATTGGGGCCAACAGGACGTGTGTGAATGCAAACTCAAACATTACAGTCCATTAAACTGTGGGCTTTATACTGTACTTATCACAATGAAATTCTTTCTTCATATATATATATATATATATATATATATATATATATATATATATATATATATATACCAGCGATGTTAGAACGCCAGGGTCTGAGCTCAGGGTCAGCCATGATACAGTGCCCCTGGACCACAGAGGGGTAAGGGCCTTGCTCAAGGGCCCCAAGAGTGAAATCTTGTTGATACCACGGCTTAAACCCACAACTTTCTAAATAGTTCTGAGTACTGAGCTGTCACTTAAGACATTGGGCTTCTCATGAGAAGGTTGTTACTTTGAATCCCAGCACTTTGACCTGTAAGTGTTGAGAAGTGACCATGAGATAAGATGATAATCAGCAAGTCTTTGTGTTCAGATTCAGTTACTGTCAGTCATTTTATAGACACTGCAATGACCACAGATGATCCTGAACTTCACAGTATTTACACTGTCATGTAGCCAGCAGGGGGCGCACTAATGTCACTGTGACACTGTGTAGAAACATGAAGCGATGTGCATCTCCGTAACTGAGGCCAATGCGATTCGTATCTCGATGGATAGCCGACGATACGATACATTAAAGATACGCATGGAGCAGCTCCCGATTACAATTTACAGCGCTGTTTTGATTTCTATTCGATTCAACACGATGCGATTCAATGAAAAAATATATGATGCCATGCAAATCCGTATGTACAGAAAGTTCACTTTTTTTTTTGTTGTGTCTGCAGGAAGATGCAGCTCTACCTCTGCCATGTTAATCTGTATTCTATGTGATTCTCAGGACACGCCTCGGTCTTGGTGTTAACTAAACAGTTTAGCGAGGAGAATCAATCAAATATTGGATAGAAATTATTGGTCACTTTCTAAATAATAAAAGTAAAAAACATCTACTGATAGTTATATAATATAATTGTTTTTTTTTTTACCGACACAAACAAATGCAAATGTTTATCCGGTAACTTGTAACTTGTATCCGGTAACTTGTAACTTGTATCCGGTAACTTGTAACTTGTAACTTGTATGCCGATGCACAGATGCGAATTGCTGAATCTCACCATCTCTGAGAAGAACAGGAAGAAAGGCAAACTCAAGCCATTCATCTGATACTGACAGAAAATGAATTGCTTATATTTGCATTTATGTCACCTGACCATATCACACTTATCTCATGTCACATCACTCATCACTCATAGCGGTTTCTTGTTAGTCCTATTTAAGTGCATATATCTCACTGTGTCAGTGATGTGCTTATTGTGTTATTATACCCTGGCCCTGATCTCAGTCTGACTTTTTTTGTGTACGCTATTGTTATTGTTTTTATTGTTGTTGGCTTTGACATCAGCCGCCACTTCAATATCCCAACACCAACCAGGATTTACTTCTACAAACATGTGTTTTTCCCTAAATTTTATCTTAAATTTAGAGGCACACATTTGTATTGGAGATCTTTTAGGGTGGCGATAGCGTACATTTTCCCTTCACTTAAACCAGGAGCATGACAGTGTCCTCCATGGCAATGTGCACAAAGCCGGCTCCATGAAGATCTGCTTTACATGGGTTGGAGTGGAAGATCTCCTGCAATAGTGCTCTGACCCTTAACCCTACTGAAAACCATAGGTGGTAGCTCAGTGGGAGCTTAGTGGTTAAGATGTTGGACTTCAGATCAGAAGGTCATGAGATTCAATCCCAGCACCCCCAATCTGCCCCTGCTGGGCCCTTGAGCAAGTCTCTTAACCGCTTTTTTGTATGAATGAGATAAATGGATAAATGCCATCATTGTAAATCTGCACAAGAACACTCCAAAATCTAGTGGAACATCATCCCAGAAGTGTGAAGGTTTTTATAAATATATACTGAATATAAATAAAGGGAAATGGAAATGGATAATGCTAATTATGAGGAGACTCATCCACTGCAAGTTAGGGCATGAAACTGTAAATTCCAGTAAAGACACATTGGCAAGAAAGACGTTGTGTAAGAACTTAATGAAATATAATAAAAAAACATTAAATGGAGCATCAATAACAGCTTGAACAGCTTGAATAAGGTGATAATCCACAGCTGGGTGTGAGACCTTACATCTTTATAATGCTCTCGGCTTTACCTCCGGATGTTCTACATACTGTAACACCTCACTCTGGATAATCCCTCAGTAGTACAGTATTTTGTGTGACGTTGCAAAAATATTCCCTCTAATCATAAAGTTAAACTCCGCAGTCAGTAATCCGTCCTACTTCCTGTCTGTATCCTGTTTAAGTCTGGAAAAGGAAGTGTGACCAGGGAGTAGCCGTGGCTTCGTTTTCCTTTATTAAATCGCAGAACTGGACTCTGAAGATACAAATTCATTCGAGTTTTTACAAATGCCAGGACTTCAATCCCATAACGACCCACTAATGCACTAAAGATCAGTCCTCCAGGTGGTATCAGACACAGCATTGGTTTAGAATGTGCTTATGGAGTTTATGTAAATGTAAATTAATTTAAATTAAATGTCATGTGACTTTATTGTCATTTCAGCCACAGTGAACGCATTGTAGAGTTACGCAGTACAACACACAGCGTCACGAAACAGCGTTCCTCCAGGAACAAGGTGCTCCAGAAAACAACGTAACACCAGATACAGAACATACAGGACCAGCACACAGGACACTACTCCAGTTTTACATGTGCGAATGTAATGTTTTACACGTGAGTGCAGCCCCAAGCAGTAACAGTGTGTGTGTGTGTGTGTGTGTGTGTGTGTGTGTGTGTGTGTGTATGTGTTTCTTTATCAGATTGGTCTCTATGTTTTGGGGAATCTGCTTTGTTTTGCTTGCAGGGAGAATCTACTACACCGTTTGTATGTCAGGCCCCAGAAAGTTGGTTTAGAGAGTGTGTTAATGGTGTGTGTGTGTGTGTGTGTGTGTGTGTGCGTGTGTGTGTGTGGTCTGTCACAATGCTGATGGTTTTACGGATGCTGCGAGTGGTGGAAATGTCTGTGATGGTATTAATTATTAAGTGATTATTAAGTATTAGTAAGTATTGTATCAGTAGTAACAGTGGAACGTTGATAGTTCGTGACTTTTCAATCGGAACTGGACTGAGAGTAATTCTCAAAAAATCTGTTCGCGAGTAGGATTTAACAGAGTAACAGTTCAGAGGAACATTTCAAAACAGAGTTTGTACTTATAAATGACATAATAATGTTTGAAAAACTATTTAATTATTGTATTATTCATTTAAAGTAGTAAATAAAACATTTATGACAAGTCAATTGTTGTTGAGTTTACACCACAGTACATGTACATGTACCCTTGAAAAAGGAAACATCAAAAGGAGAGTCAAAACCTCGCCATTTTTTTGTTACATGTGAGGGGTCATAGAACGTAACCCCCCCCCAACACACACACACACACACACACACACACACACACACACACACACACACACACACCCCAGTATTGAGGTTGCACTGTACTATAGAGAATACACAAAGGGACAAATGAAAACAGCATGGACATGAAACTTATAATTGGAAAAAGAAAACCGTGAGAAACAACACCCACAGCTGACAATATAAGACACAGGGAGCTGCGAAAGCTGAGATTAATATACATGCGCCAATCACAGGTGACAGGGAACAGGTTTGAGTGATTGATTACGTGACAGTGCAGTGACTGATGGAAATCATAGTCTAAGGCTATATTTCTGACAGGAATCGTGCTTTTTGTAAAACGTCTTGTTTTTTACTAACTTTCTACTAAACTAGAAAAGCAAAACCTCTACTGGAGCCATATTGTGACGGGATCTTTGATTTGATTTTTTCTGCAGTCGTATTGGAGCTTTTACTCCAGTACTGAAACTTCATGACTGAATTTGAATCCAATCAAACGCTAGAGTTTGGGACAATTTTCTCATTGTGAGAGTAATAACGCAGTTGTAGATCCTGTAGAGGCTGCTGAATGATTTCATTTGTTTGTTTGCCTCAGAGTTATCGCTTCCTCTTCAACACAATGCCCGTATCATTTCAATAAACAGTACAGTTAATATTGCTGCTCATATTTCCAGAGTCAATAAACAACCTGCTTCAGGCTTCCTCACAATCACCAGCAGTCTTCCTTACAATCGCCCGTATCTTTAGCTCATTTATTCAATCCTGGATGTATCCTACTAACATACATTAACACTGGTAAGAGGAACCAATCCAAACCCTGAACCTGTTACACTCAACGCTCACAAACACTAAAAGCCCCAAACACTAAACCATCATCAGCCAATTAGCCAAGCCTGATTCTAAAACCCAATCACAGAAGCACACTACTGAACCATAATGCTAACTTTAGCCCTAAACCACAGCGCTTATGACTAAACCAATATAAACCGTGTATCTCTGGTTATGCTATCGCTGGTTAATAAAAAATAAACAAGAACAAAAACAATTGTTTGAGTTCAGTCATAACACAGAGTCAAGGCCGAGTCTGAAGCTTATCGCATGTTTTCTTCTCTACATGTTTGACTCTTCTTCTTCGTGTTTATGTTTTTGCTACTGTTTTACAGTAAAACCAAAAGTGAAGAGAGAAGAAGTAAACAGATTACAAGCACGTCAGAACTATCAATCAGGGCCGAGAATATAAACAGCAGCTTGAAGCGGGAGGATCCTCACCATGGTAATGTGGCCTTCTCTCATGTTCAGGTCAGCGCAGCTACATACAGCTTTGCCATGTAATTCTTGGCTCTATTAGTGGAAAGTAAATTACACCACACCCAGAGCTTTCAGATCAAGCCTGGAAATGAATGGAACAATGATGTCCCATGGCATTGTTCCAGTCCTTCTGTTTACACGCCAACTAAATTCCCCGAGCTTGATACAACCTTTTACCTACTTACCAATCGCATACCTACCCACGGTGCCAACTGACTGTTCCAGAGCCTGGTACCATGTTTATCTCACAAAGTCATGAGGTGATTTTTATACCCTGTATAAACTGTGGGGATTTCCACCAAAAAAATAAATTAATCAATCAATCAATCAATCAATAAACAGCCCAAATATCAACTAATCATTGAAGTACCCAATTAAATCAATCAACCGACCACCCAACACCACACCCAACAATCAATCATTTAATCATCAAAAAACTCAATAAATCTAATTCCCAATCACCTAATTACCCAATTCATTTAACCAATCAACCAACCATCCCCCACACACCAATCAATAAATCAACCAACCAACCAATCAATCAATCAATCAATCAATTGACCAATCAATCAATCAATCAATCAATTAACTAATCAATCATCTAACAACCCAATAAATCCACTAATCTATTCCAACCCATCCTCATTTGGTGACATCAAGAGTTTGATCATAAATCTTTCAACACTACAGAACACTGAAGAGTGAGAACTAACATGAGCACTGGAGTATAAGATTATAAGTAAACGTTCTTTCTACAATCTTTGGTATAAAAGTAGGAGCTACTGAGCTCAACATTTGTGATCATCACAGATCCAGCATCAGCTTCTCCATGCCAGAGCCTTACGTTGTCATACGTTGTGTCTCAATCAGTTCCCTATGGCACAGTTTTAAGGGTTTTCTCTATCTTAATTTCAAGCCCCCCCCCTGGAGTAGAAGAACCAGACGCTCTGGCTTCTGAATGGACTTAAGCATGAAGTGTAACAGAAGTGATGGATGGAGTTTGTTATTCCATTCATTCTCCTGCACATCAGACCTTTTCTATAGTTACACACACACACAGTTAGAAACCCATCCCCCAATCCCCCCCACCCCCACGCCCAATCCAGGGGCGCTGTATCATGGCTGACCCTGACCTCCGACCCCAGCTTCCTAACATCACTGGGACATGCAAAGAAAGAATTTCACTGCACTATTTACATGTGACATGTGACGTGTATAAAGCACCTTCTTTTCACCTTTTAGTGGTCCTGAATAGTGCTTGGCCCCTCCATGACCACCAGAACTCCCGAGGTCCAGGATGAAAATAATGAGTTCTGTGATGTGCTGTGCTGTGCTTCCAGCATTTCCATGCAAACCCGTTTCCCACAATGCTGTTCAGATGTTTCAGGCCATGTATCCCTCATGATGTATGCAGAGATCTTGTTTGTGGAAGTGTGAAATATGCTACGACCTTTCCTCTCTCTTTCTCTCTCTTTCTCTCCATCCTTCTCTCACTTATAATTACCAGAACCCATTACACTGCTGTTTGTGTTTTATATATTAATAAACACACAACTGAGCACCCATGTGATTTAAGGGCCCAAGAGTGGCAGCATGGCATGACTGGGACGCGAACCCACAACCCACAGATCCAAAGTCTAACGCTTTAACCACTAGTGCACGCTATCACTAGTAATCTAGATTATAAACATACAGTATTATGCAGATGGACGTCTCATTAATTTCTGCTTGTGGTATTAAATAAAGCAGGAGCTATCAGTATTGAGCAATGTGCCACATCATGAGATCTCTAAATGTCTTCTTAAAAAGGATATGAAACTATTTCACACACACACACACACACACACACACACACACACACACACACACACACTCATACAGAGACAAAAAGGCAGCAAAAAATATGTTCAAGTTTTTAACTCATTGTAGATCCTGTTTTTCCAAATAACAAACAGAGAAAAAAGGGAAGCAGATCTTTCATCTGTATTTCTATTGGATACAAATTTGCTTTTAGTTTCATCTTCAAATGCAGTTTTGGGGGAAAAGAAGGACGAATAAACAAACCATTCACTTATTTAACAATCCATCATGATTGTGTTTCTCCTTCTCTCATTCACTGCTGATTAGGTGCTTGAAAAACATCTGTATGATCACCTGACACCTCTACAGCTGGAAAGAAATCAGCACTGCTTCTGGCGAACATTTTGCATAATTTTCTCACGATCGTTACTGAAGCCTCCATAAAAAATCTTGCAAAAAATTTTAATGCATCTTATAAATAATCTTCAAAGAACAGCAAGAAGGCACATTTGCACCAGCCACCCTCTGCCCCCTGCCCCTGCACTGTCCTTCTTTGTGCCCCGTCCCACATCGTTTCAAACCTTCTTCTCTGTTTTTTTCTGTTCCCAGAACTTGAGTGAGAACATTCCGATCTCAGCCTTCGAGGGAGGAGTGTGTTTGCTTATGGTCCTATAGCGTTCTCCTGCACGTCTGCACGTCTGCACACACCCACAAACACACACACACATGTTCCTGTACCTGATCACGTCCCACATGCATTTATGTCCTGAAGCTGTTTTGAGCCGTCACACCACAGAGGTGAAATCTGACTCCTTTAAACAAACCACACACTTGATTGTGTCATAATCTGATCTGCTGTTGTTTTACCCTGTAATGTTTATGTTACGGTTCCTCTGGTCATGTGATGAGAATATAAATGTTTTCGCGTACACACATTGAGGATAAAGACGACCCACAGTCTGTTTATGGTCTCATGTAAAAGGTTTTGGGAGTTAAATCAGTGAAGTGCACACTCGCTAACACACGGATTCTCTTTCTCATGCACTTCTGGCTTTACTGTGGTGAAGATGTTCAGTTCAAACCATGTTTATGTTCGAGTGTTTGTGCACGACCTTTATTTACTTTCGCGTGACATGTGACGTGAAAGCTCTGAGGGTGTCGTCGACTCTGTGGGTGTCCGTGTATTTTGAGGTTTTTATTTTGAGCAGCAGATGTGTTCAAAAAACGTACAAAATGGGGGTGGACAGGAAGTGAAAACAAGTTGTTTATAGAGAGTATAATGATGAAACACTCTTTTTTCTGTCTGTCTGTTGTTCTTTACCCCCCTTTTATTTGCCTATTTACCCTTTTCTTTCAATCTGTTTGTCCTTCTTTCGTACATCATATTTGCCTATTTGCCATTTTCTGTCTGTCTGATTGCCCTTTTCTTTCTGGCTGTCTATCTGTCCTTTTGTGCCCTTCATAATTGCCCTTTTCTGTCTGTCTGTCTGTCTGTCTGTCTGTCTGTCTGTCTGTCTGTCTGTCTCTCTCTCTCTCTCTCTCTCTCTCTCTCTCTATCTGTCCTTCTTTACCCCTCACATTCTTTTTGCTTGTCTGTTTGTCCTTTTATCGC